>NW_028168003.1:0-152127 GCF_964194135.1 Talpa europaea
CCTTTGATTGGGGCTGGGTTGTCCCGGGCTTTCCGCGTCGACGAGTCTGCCTGCAGTTTGGGAAGAGGCCGCGGTCGCCGGTTCTCTGGGCCGAGCAGGGGCTGCCGGCCCTAGACACTGATCCCCCCCTCTCTCTAAGGCGTGTTCGGTCGCGCGGCCGGACCCTGGGGGTGTGAGTGCGGGAGGAGGGTGCGGGTGTCCCCCAGGGGGAAGATTGACCGTTCCCCCGAGTGGGATGAGGGTCCCCATTCCCCATGGGGGTACAGGTGCCCCCACCCTCAAAGGGGCCTGGGGTCCCCGAACCACCACCCGATCAACAGCGCCCCCTGCCGGCGGCCCTGAGTACTGCACCTTTGCGCATGCGCAGACTCGGGTGGGCGGGGTCTGGCTCTGGCCAGGGCCAGAGCCGGAGCCGGGGGCTCATCAGGGCTACTGGGTCAGGTGATTACCCTTCCCCTTTCAGTGGTCCTGGCTTGCCCGGGGCTTTCCGCGCCGGCCTGTCTGCCTGCAGTTTGGGAAGAGGCCGCGGTCGCCGCTTGTCCATGGCTTACAGGGTACCCTCCCCTGACGCTGACCCCGCCCCTCCGTCTAGGTCGTGTTGGGGCCCGTCGCCTGCCCCAGGGGTGTGAGTGCGAGAAGAGGGTGCAGGTGTCCCCTAGGGGGAAGATTGACCGTTCCCCCGAGGGGGAAGAGGGTCCCCATTTCCCATGGGGGTAGAGGTCGCCCTACGCCCAAGGGGGCTGAGGGACCCCGAACCACCCTCCCGCTCACAAGCGCCCCCTGCCCGCGGCCCTGAGAACCGCACCTTTGCGCATGCGCAGGCGGGTTGGCGGGGTCAGGCTCCGGTCCGGGGCGGGGCCTGGAGCTCCTCAGCCCTGCTGGGCCAGGTGAGGACGCTACCCCTTTGATTGGGGCTGGGTTGTCCCGGGCTTTCCGCGTCGACGAGTCTGCCTGCAGTTTGGGAAGAAGCCGCGGTCGCCGGTTCTCTGGGCCGAGCAGGGGCTGCCGGCCCTAGACACTGATCCCCCCCTCTCTCTAAGGCGTGTTCGGTCGCGCGGACGGACCCTGGGGCTGTGAGTGCGAGAGGAGGGTGCGGTTGTCTCCCAGGGGGAAGAAAGACCGTTTCCCGAGGGGGAGGAGGGTCCCCAATCCCCATGGGGGTTCAGGTGCGCCCACCCTCAAAGGGACGGGGGTCCCCGAACCACCACCCGCTCACCAGCGCCCTCCTGCCGGCGGCCCTGAGAACTGCACCTTTGCGCATGCGCAGACTCGGGTGGGCGGGATCAGGCTGTGGCCGGGGCCGGAGCCGGAGCCGGAGCCGGAGCCGGGGGCTCATCAGGACTGCTGGGTCAGGTGAGGACCCTTCCCCTTTGAGTCGTGCTGGCTTGCCCGGGGCTTTCCGCGCCGGCCTGTCTGCCTGCAGTTTGGGAAGAGGCCGCGGTCGCCACTTGTCCGGGGCTTACAGGGGGTGCCCTCCCCTGACGGTGACTCCGCCCTTCCGTCCGGGGAGTGTTGGGGCCCGGGGCCGGCCCCAGGGGGTGTGAGTGCGAGAGGAGATTGCAGGTTTCCCCTAGGGGGAAGATTGACGGTTCCCCCAAGGGGGACGAGGGTCTCCGTTCCCCATGGGGGTCGAGGTCCCCCCTACGCCCTAGGGGTCTGAGGGTCCCCGAACCACCCGCAGCACACCAGAACCCCCGGCCGGCGGCCCTGAGAACTGCACCTTTGCGCATGCGCAGACGGGTGGGCGGGGTCAGGCTCTTGTCCGGGGCGGAGCCTGGAGCTGCTCAGCCCTGCTGGGCCAGGTGAGGACGCTACCCCTTTGATTGGGGCTGGGTTGTCCCGGGCCTTCCGCCTCGGCCAGTCTGCCTGCCGTTTGGGAAGAGGCCCCGGTCGCCACTTGTCCGTGGCTTACAGGGGGTGCCCTCCCCTGACAGTGACCCCGCCCCTCCGTCCGGGGCGTGTTTGGGCCCGGGGCCGGCCCCTGGGGCTGTGAGTGCAAGAGGAGGGTGCGGGTGTCTCCCAGGGGGAAGAAAGACCGTTTCCCCGAGGGGGATGAGGGTCCACATTCCCCATGGGGGTACAGGTGCCCCCACTCTAAAAGGGGCGGGGGTCCACGAACCACCACCCGCTCACCAACGCCCCCTGCCGGCGGCCCTGAGAACTGCACCTTCGCGCATGCGCAGACGGGGCGCAGGGTCAGGCTGCGGTCCGGGGCGGAGCCTGGAGCTGCTCAGCCCTGCTGGGCCAGGTGAGGACGCTTCCCCTTTGATTGGGGCTGGGTTGTCCCGGGCTTTCCGCGTCGACGAGTCTGCCTGCAGTTTGGGAAGAAGCCGCGGTCGCCGGTTCTCTGGGCCGAGCAGGGGCTGCCGGCCCTAGACACTGATCCCCCCCTCTCTCTAAGGCGTGTTCGGTCGCGCGGCCGGACCCTGGGGGTGTGAGTGCGGGAGGAGGGTGCGGGTGTCCCCCAGGGGGAAGATTGACCGTTCCCCCGAGTGGGATGAGGGTCCCCATTTCCCATGGGGGTACAGGTGCCCCCACCCTCAAAGGGGCCTGGGGTCCCCGAACCACCACCCGATCAACAGCGCCCCCTGCCGGCGGCCCTGAGTACTGCACCTTTGCGCATGCGCAGACTCGGGTGGGCGGGGTCTGGCTCTGGCCGGGGCCAGAGCCGGAGCCGGGGGCTCATCAGGGCTACTGGGTCAGGTGATTACCCTTCCCCTTTCAGTGGTCCTGGCTTGCCCGGGGCTTTCCGCGCCGGCCTGTCTGCCTGCAGTTTGGGAAGAGGCCGCGGTCGCCGCTTGTCCATGGCTTACAGGGTACCCTCCCCTGACGCTGACCCCGCCCCTCCGTCTAGGTCGTGTTGGGGCCCTGGGCCGGCCCCGGGGGGTTTGAGTGCGAGAGGAGGGTGCAGGTGTAACCTAGGGGGAAGATTGACTGTTCCCCCTAGGGGGAAGAGGGTCCCCGTTCCCCATGGGGGTCGAGGTCCCGCTACGCCCAAGGGGCCTGAGGGACCCCGAAGCACCCCCCCGCTCACCAGCGCCCCCTACCCGCGGCCCTGTGAACCGCACCTTTGCGCATGCGTGGGCGGGAGGGCGGGGTCAGGCTCCGGTCCGGGGCGGAGCCTGGAGCTGCTCAGCCCTGCTGGGCCAGGTGAGGACGCTTCCCCTTTGATTGGGGCTGGGTTGTCCCGGGCTTTCCGCGTCGACGAGTCTGCCTGCAGTTTGGGAAGAGGCCGCGGTCGCCGGTTCTCTGGGCCGAGCAGGGGCTGCCGGCCCTAGACACTGATCCCCCCCTCTCTCTAAGGCGTGTTCGGTCGCGCGGACGGACCCTGGGGCTGTGAGTGCGAGAGGAGGGTGCGGTTGTCTCCCAGGGGGAAGAAAGACCGTTTCCCGAGGGGGAGGAGGGTCCCCAATCCCCATGGGGGTTCAGGTGCGCCCACCCTCAAAGGGACGGGGGTCCCCGAACCACCACCCGCTCACCAGCGCCCTCCTGCCGGCGGCCCTGAGAACTGCACCTTTGCGCATGCGCAGACTCGGGTGGGCGGGATCAGGCTGTGGCCGGGGCCGGAGCCGGAGCCGGAGCCGGAGCCGGGGGCTCATCAGGGCTGCTGGGTCAGGTGAGGACCCTTCCCCTTTGAGTCGTGCTGGCTTGCCCGGGGCTTTCCGCGCCGGCCTGTCTGCCTGCAGTTTGGGAAGAGGCCGCGGTCGCCACTTGTCCGGGGCTTACAGGGGGTGCCCTCCCCTGACGGTGACTCCGCCCTTCCGTCCGGGGAGTGTTGGGGCCCGGGGCCGGCCCCAGGGGGTGTGAGTGCGAGAGGAGATTGCAGGTTTCCCCTAGGGGGAAGATTGACGGTTCCCCCAAGGGGGACGAGGGTCTCCGTTCCCCATGGGGGTCGAGGTCCCCCCTACGCCCTAGGGGTCTGAGGGTCCCCGAACCACCCGCAGCACACCAGAACCCCCGGCCGGCGGCCCTGAGAACTGCACCTTTGCGCATGCGCAGACGGGTGGGCGGGGTCAGGCTCTTGTCCGGGGCGGAGCCTGGAGCTGCTCAGCCCTGCTGGGCCAGGTGAGGACGCTACCCCTTTGATTGGGGCTGGGTTGTCCCGGGCCTTCCGCCTCGGCCAGTCTGCCTGCCGTTTGGGAAGAGGCCCCGGTCGCCACTTGTCCGTGGCTTACAGGGGGTGCCCTCCCCTGACAGTGACCCCGCCCCTCCGTCTGGGGCGTGTTTGGGCCCGGGGCCGGCCCCTGGGGCTGTGAGTGCAAGAGGAGGGTGCGGGTGTCTCCCAGGGGGAAGAAAGACCGTTTCCCCGAGGGGGATGAGGGTCCACATTCCCCATGGGGGTACAGGTGCCCCCACTCTAAAAGGGGCGGGGGTCCACGAACCACCACCCGCTCACCAACGCCCCCTGCCGGCGGCCCTGAGAACTGCACCTTCGCGCATGCGCAGACGGGGCGCAGGGTCAGGCTGCGGTCCGGGGCGGAGCCTGGAGCTGCTCAGCCCTGCTGGGCCAGGTGAGGACGCTTCCCCTTTGATTGGGGCTGGGTTGTCCCGGGCTTTCCGCGTCGACGAGTCTGCCTGCAGTTTGGGAAGAAGCCGCGGTCGCCGGTTCTCTGGGCCGAGCAGGGGCTGCCGGCCCTAGACACTGATCCCCCCCTCTCTCTAAGGCGTGTTCGGTCGCGCGGCCGGACCCTGGGGGTGTGAGTGCGGGAGGAGGGTGCGGGTGTCCCCCAGGGGGAAGATTGACCGTTCCCCCGAGTGGGATGAGGGTCCCCATTTCCCATGGGGGTACAGGTGCCCCCACCCTCAAAGGGGCCTGGGGTCCCCGAACCACCACCAGATCAACAGCGCACCCTGCCGGCGGCCCTGAGTACTGCACCTTTGCGCATGCGCAGACTCGGGTGGGCGGGGTCTGGCTCTGGCCGGGGCCAGAGCCGGAGCCGGGGGCTCATCAGGGCTACTGGGTCAGGTGATTACCCTTCCCCTTTCAGTGGTCCTGGCTTGCCCGGGGCTTTCCGCGCCGGCCTGTCTGCCTGCAGTTTGGGAAGAGGCCGCGGTCGCCGCTTGTCCATGGCTTACAGGGTACCCTCCCCTGACGCTGACCCCGCCCCTCCGTCTAGGTCGTGTTGGGGCCCTGGGCCGGCCCCGGGGGGTTTGAGTGCGAGAGGAGGGTGCAGGTGTAACCTAGGGGGAAGATTGACTGTTCCCCCTAGGGGGAAGAGGGTCCCCGTTCCCCATGGGGGTCGAGGTCCCGCTACGCCCAAGGGGCCTGAGGGACCCCGAAGCACCCCCCCGCTCACCAGCGCCCCCTACCCGCGGCCCTGTGAACCGCACCTTTGCGCATGCGTGGGCGGGAGGGCGGGGTCAGGCTCCGGTCCGGGGCGGAGCCTGGAGCTGCTCAGCCCTGCTGGGCCAGGTGAGGACGCTTCCCCTTTGATTGGGGCTGGGTTGTCCCGGGCTTTCCGCGTCGACGAGTCTGCCTGCAGTTTGGGAAGAGGCCGCGGTCGCCGGTTCTCTGGGCCGAGCAGGGGCTGCCGGCCCTAGACACTGATCCCCCCCTCTCTCTAAGGCGTGTTCGGTCGCGCGGACGGACCCTGGGGCTGTGAGTGCGAGAGGAGGGTGCGGTTTTCTCCCAGGGGGAAGAAAGACCGTTTCCCGAGGGGGAGGAGGGTCCCCAATCCCCATGGGGGTTCAGGTGCGCCCACCCTCAAAGGGACGGGGGTCCCCGAACCACCACCCGCTCACCAGCGCCCTCCTGCCGGCGGCCCTGAGAACTGCACCTTTGCGCATGCGCAGACTCGGGTGGGCGGGATCAGGCTGTGGCCGGGGCCGGAGCCGGAGCCGGAGCCGGAGCCGGGGGCTCATCAGGGCTGCTGGGTCAGGTGAGGACCCTTCCCCTTTGAGTCGTGCTGGCTTGCCCGGGGCTTTCCGCGCCGGCCTGTCTGCCTGCAGTTTGGGAAGAGGCCGCGGTCGCCACTTGTCCGGGGCTTACAGGGGGTGCCCTCCCCTGACGGTGACTCCGCCCTTCCGTCCGGGGAGTGTTGGGGCCCGGGGCCGGCCCCAGGGGGTGTGAGTGCGAGAGGAGATTGCAGGTTTCCCCTAGGGGGAAGATTGACGGTTCCCCCAAGGGGGACGAGGGTCTCCGTTCCCCATGGGGGTCGAGGTCCCCCCTACGCCCTAGGGGTCTGAGGGTCCCCGAACCACCCGCAGCACACCAGAACCCCCGGCCGGCGGCCCTGAGAACTGCACCTTTGCGCATGCGCAGACGGGTGGGCGGGGTCAGGCTCTTGTCCGGGGCGGAGCCTGGAGCTGCTCAGCCCTGCTGGGCCAGGTGAGGACGCTACCCCTTTGATTGGGGCTGGGTTGTCCCGGGCCTTCCGCCTCGGCCAGTCTGCCTGCCGTTTGGGAAGAGGCCCCGGTCGCCACTTGTCCGTGGCTTACAGGGGGTGCCCTCCCCTGACAGTGACCCCGCCCCTCCGTCCGGGGCGTGTTTGGGCCCGGGGCCGGCCCCTGGGGCTGTGAGTGCAAGAGGAGGGTGCGGGTGTCTCCCAGGGGGAAGAAAGACCGTTTCCCCGAGGGGGATGAGGGTCCACATTCCCCATGGGGGTACAGGTGCCCCCACTCTAAAAGGGGCGGGGGTCCACGAACCACCACCCGCTCACCAACGCCCCCTGCCGGCGGCCCTGAGAACCGCACCTTCGCGCATGCGCAGACGGGGCGCAGGGTCAGGCTGCGGTCCGGGGCGGAGCCTGGAGCTGCTCAGCCCTGCTGGGCCAGGTGAGGACGCTTCCCCTTTGATTGGGGCTGGGTTGTCCCGGGCTTTCCGCGTCGACGAGTCTGCCTGCAGTTTGGGAAGAAGCCGCGGTCGCCGGTTCTCTGGGCCGAGCAGGGGCTGCCGGCCCTAGACACTGATCCCCCCCTCTCTCTAAGGCGTGTTCGGTCGCGCGGCCGGACCCTGGGGGTGTGAGTGCGGGAGGAGGGTGCGGGTGTCCCCCAGGGGGAAGATTGACCGTTCCCCCGAGTGGGATGAGGGTCCCCATTTCCCATGGGGGTACAGGTGCCCCCACCCTCAAAGGGGCCTGGGGTCCCCGAACCACCACCCGATCAACAGCGCCCCCTGCCGGCGGCCCTGAGTACTGCACCTTTGCGCATGCGCAGACTCGGGTGGGCGGGGTCTGGCTCTGGCCGGGGCCAGAGCCGGAGCCGGGGGCTCATCAGGGCTACTGGGTCAGGTGATTACCCTTCCCCTTTCAGTGGTCCTGGCTTGCCCGGGGCTTTCCGCGCCGGCCTGTCTGCCTGCAGTTTGGGAAGAGGCCGCGGTCGCCGCTTGTCCATGGCTTACAGGGTACCCTCCCCTGACGCTGACCCCGCCCCTCCGTCTAGGTCGTGTTGGGGCCCTGGGCCGGCCCCGGGGGGTTTGAGTGCGAGAGGAGGGTGCAGGTGTAACCTAGGGGGAAGATTGACTGTTCCCCCTAGGGGGAAGAGGGTCCCCGTTCCCCATGGGGGTCGAGGTCCCGCTACGCCCAAGGGGCCTGAGGGACCCCGAAGCACCCCCCCGCTCACCAGCGCCCCCTACCCGCGGCCCTGTGAACCGCACCTTTGCGCATGCGTAGGCGGGAGGGCGGGGTCAGGCTCCGGTCCGGGGCGGAGCCTGGAGCTGCTCAGCCCTGCTGGGCCAGGTGAGGACGCTTCCCCTTTGATTGGGGCTGGGTTGTCCCGGGCTTTCCGCGTCGACGAGTCTGCCTGCAGTTTGGGAAGAGGCCGCGGTCGCCGGTTCTCTGGGCCGAGCAGGGGCTGCCGGCCCTAGACACTGATCCCCCCCTCTCTCTAAGGCGTGTTCGGTCGCGCGGACGGACCCTGGGGCTGTGAGTGCGAGAGGAGGGTGCGGTTGTCTCCCAGGGGGAAGAAAGACCGTTTCCCGAGGGGGAGGAGGGTCCCCAATCCCCATGGGGGTTCAGGTGCGCCCACCCTCAAAGGGACGGGGGTCCCCGAACCACCACCCGCTCACCAGCGCCCTCCTGCCGGCGGCCCTGAGAACTGCACCTTTGCGCATGCGCAGACTCGGGTGGGCGGGATCAGGCTGTGGCCGGGGCCGGAGCCGGAGCCGGAGCCGGAGCCGGGGGCTCATCAGGGCTGCTGGGTCAGGTGAGGACCCTTCCCCTTTGAGTCGTGCTGGCTTGCCCGGGGCTTTCCGCGCCGGCCTGTCTGCCTGCAGTTTGGGAAGAGGCCGCGGTCGCCACTTGTCCGGGGCTTACAGGGGGTGCCCTCCCCTGACGGTGACTCCGCCCTTCCGTCCGGGGAGTGTTGGGGCCCGGGGCCGGCCCCAGGGGGTGTGAGTGCGAGAGGAGATTGCAGGTTTCCCCTAGGGGGAAGATTGACGGTTCCCCCAAGGGGGACGAGGGTCTCCGTTCCCCATGGGGGTCGAGGTCCCCCCTACGCCCTAGGGGTCTGAGGGTCCCCGAACCACCCGCAGCACACCAGAACCCCCGGCCGGCGGCCCTGAGAACTGCACCTTTGCGCATGCGCAGACGGGTGGGCGGGGTCAGGCTCTTGTCCGGGGCGGAGCCTGGAGCTGCTCAGCCCTGCTGGGCCAGGTGAGGACGCTACCCCTTTGATTGGGGCTGGGTTGTCCCGGGCCTTCCGCCTCGGCCAGTCTGCCTGCCGTTTGGGAAGAGGCCCCGGTCGCCACTTGTCCGTGGCTTACAGGGGGTGCCCTCCCCTGACAGTGACCCCGCCCCTCCGTCCGGGGCGTGTTTGGGCCCGGGGCCGGCCCCTGGGGCTGTGAGTGCAAGAGGAGGGTGCGGGTGTCTCCCAGGGGGAAGAAAGACCGTTTCCCCGAGGGGGATGAGGGTCCACATTCCCCATGGGGGTACAGGTGCCCCCACTCTAAAAGGGGCGGGGGTCCACGAACCACCACCCGCTCACCAACGCCCCCTGCCGGCGGCCCTGAGAACTGCACCTTCGCGCATGCGCAGACGGGGCGCAGGGTCAGGCTGCGGTCCGGGGCGGAGCCTGGAGCTGCTCAGCCCTGCTGGGCCAGGTGAGGACGCTTCCCCTTTGATTGGGGCTGGGTTGTCCCGGGCTTTCCGCGTCGACGAGTCTGCCTGCAGTTTGGGAAGAAGCCGCGGTCGCCGGTTCTCTGGGCCGAGCAGGGGCTGCCGGCCCTAGACACTGATCCCCCCCTCTCTCTAAGGCGTGTTCGGTCGCGCGGCCGGACCCTGGGGGTGTGAGTGCGGGAGGAGGGTGCGGGTGTCCCCCAGGGGGAAGATTGACCGTTCCCCCGAGTGGGATGAGGGTCCCCATTTCCCATGGGGGTACAGGTGCCCCCACCCTCAAAGGGGCCTGGGGTCCCCGAACCACCACCCGATCAACAGCGCCCCCTGCCGGCGGCCCTGAGTACTGCACCTTTGCGCATGCGCAGACTCGGGTGGGCGGGGTCTGGCTCTGGCCGGGGCCAGAGCCGGAGCCGGGGGCTCATCAGGGCTACTGGGTCAGGTGATTACCCTTCCCCTTTCAGTGGTCCTGGCTTGCCCGGGGCTTTCCGCGCCGGCCTGTCTGCCTGCAGTTTGGGAAGAGGCCGCGGTCGCCGCTTGTCCATGGCTTACAGGGTACCCTCCCCTGACGCTGACCCCGCCCCTCCGTCTAGGTCGTGTTGGGGCCCTGGGCCGGCCCCGGGGGGTTTGAGTGCGAGAGGAGGGTGCAGGTGTAACCTAGGGGGAAGATTGACTGTTCCCCCTAGGGGGAAGAGGGTCCCCGTTCCCCATGGGGGTCGAGGTCCCGCTACGCCCAAGGGGCCTGAGGGACCCCAAAGCACCCCCCCGCTCACCAGCGCCCCCTACCCGCGGCCCTGTGAACCGCACCTTTGCGCATGCGTAGGCGGGAGGGCGGGGTCAGGCTCCGGTCCGGGGCGGAGCCTGGAGCTGCTCAGCCCTGCTGGGCCAGGTGAGGACGCTTCCCCTTTGATTGGGGCTGGGTTGTCCCGGGCTTTCCGCGTCGACGAGTCTGCCTGCAGTTTGGGAAGAGGCCGCGGTCGCCGGTTCTCTGGGCCGAGCAGGGGCTGCCGGCCCTAGACACTGATCCCCCCCTCTCTCTAAGGCGTGTTCGGTCGCGCGGACGGACCCTGGGGCTGTGAGTGCGAGAGGAGGGTGCGGTTGTCTCCCAGGGGGAAGAAAGACCGTTTCCCGAGGGGGAGGAGGGTCCCCAATCCCCATGGGGGTTCAGGTGCGCCCACCCTCAAAGGGACGGGGGTCCCCGAACCACCACCCGCTCACCAGCGCCCTCCTGCCGGCGGCCCTGAGAACTGCACCTTTGCGCATGCGCAGACTCGGGTGGGCGGGATCAGGCTGTGGCCGGGGCCGGAGCCGGAGCCGGAGCCGGGGGCTCATCAGGGCTGCTGGGTCAGGTGAGGACCCTTCCCCTTTGAGTCGTGCTGGCTTGCCCGGGGCTTTCCGCGCCGGCCTGTCTGCCTGCAGTTTGGGAAGAGGCCGCGGTCGCCACTTGTCCGGGGCTTACAGGGGGTGCCCTCCCCTGACGGTGACTCCGCCCTTCCGTCCGGGGAGTGTTGGGGCCCGGGGCCGGCCCCAGGGGGTGTGAGTGCGAGAGGAGATTGCAGGTTTCCCCTAGGGGGAAGATTGACGGTTCCCCCAAGGGGGACGAGGGTCTCCGTTCCCCATGGGGGTCGAGGTCCCCCCTACGCCCTAGGGGTCTGAGGGTCCCCGAACCACCCGCAGCACACCAGAACCCCCGGCCGGCGGCCCTGAGAACTGCACCTTTGCGCATGCGCAGACGGGTGGGCGGGGTCAGGCTCTTGTCCGGGGCGGAGCCTGGAGCTGCTCAGCCCTGCTGGGCCAGGTGAGGACGCTACCCCTTTGATTGGGGCTGGGTTGTCCCGGGCCTTCCGCCTCGGCCAGTCTGCCTGCCGTTTGGGAAGAGGCCCCGGTCGCCACTTGTCCGTGGCTTACAGGGGGTGCCCTCCCCTGACAGTGACCCCGCCCCTCCGTCCGGGGCGTGTTTGGGCCCGGGGCCGGCCCCTGGGGCTGTGAGTGCAAGAGGAGGGTGCGGGTGTCTCCCAGGGGGAAGAAAGACCGTTTCCCCGAGGGGGATGAGGGTCCACATTCCCCATGGGGGTACAGGTGCCCCCACTCTAAAAGGGGCGGGGGTCCACGAACCACCACCCGCTCACCAACGCCCCCTGCCGGCGGCCCTGAGAACTGCACCTTCGCGCATGCGCAGACGGGGCGCAGGGTCAGGCTGCGGTCCGGGGCGGAGCCTGGAGCTGCTCAGCCCTGCTGGGCCAGGTGAGGACGCTTCCCCTTTGATTGGGGCTGGGTTGTCCCGGGCTTTCCGCGTCGACGAGTCTGCCTGCAGTTTGGGAAGAAGCCGCGGTCGCCGGTTCTCTGGGCCGAGCAGGGGCTGCCGGCCCTAGACACTGATCCCCCCCTCTCTCTAAGGCGTGTTCGGTCGCGCGGCCGGACCCTGGGGGTGTGAGTGCGGGAGGAGGGTGCGGGTGTCCCCCAGGGGGAAGATTGACCGTTCCCCCGAGTGGGATGAGGGTCCCCATTTCCCATGGGGGTACAGGTGCCCCCACCCTCAAAGGGGCCTGGGGTCCCCGAACCACCACCCGATCAACAGCGCCCCCTGCCGGCGGCCCTGAGTACTGCACCTTTGCGCATGCGCAGACTCGGGTGGGCGGGGTCTGGCTCTGGCCGGGGCCAGAGCCGGAGCCGGGGGCTCATCAGGGCTACTGGGTCAGGTGATTACCCTTCCCCTTTCAGTGGTCCTGGCTTGCCCGGGGCTTTCCGCGCCGGCCTGTCTGCCTGCAGTTTGGGAAGAGGCCGCGGTCGCCGCTTGTCCATGGCTTACAGGGTACCCTCCCCTGACGCTGACCCCGCCCCTCCGTCTAGGTCGTGTTGGGGCCCTGGGCCGGCCCCGGGGGGTTTGAGTGCGAGAGGAGGGTGCAGGTGTAACCTAGGGGGAAGATTGACTGTTCCCCCTAGGGGGAAGAGGGTCCCCGTTCCCCATGGGGGTCGAGGTCCCGCTACGCCCAAGGGGCCTGAGGGACCCCGAAGCACCCCCCCGCTCACCAGCGCCCCCTACCCGCGGCCCTGTGAACCGCACCTTTGCGCATGCGTGGGCGGGAGGGCGGGGTCAGGCTCCGGTCCGGGGCGGAGCCTGGAGCTGCTCAGCCCTGCTGGGCCAGGTGAGGACGCTTCCCCTTTGATTGGGGCTGGGTTGTCCCGGGCTTTCCGCGTCGACGAGTCTGCCTGCAGTTTGGGAAGAGGCCGCGGTCGCCGGTTCTCTGGGCCGAGCAGGGGCTGCCGGCCCTAGACACTGATCCCCCCCTCTCTCTAAGGCGTGTTCGGTCGCGCGGACGGACCCTGGGGCTGTGAGTGCGAGAGGAGGGTGCGGTTGTCTCCCAGGGGGAAGAAAGACCGTTTCCCGAGGGGGAGGAGGGTCCCCAATCCCCATGGGGGTTCAGGTGCGCCCACCCTCAAAGGGACGGGGGTCCCCGAACCACCACCCGCTCACCAGCGCCCTCCTGCCGGCGGCCCTGAGAACTGCACCTTTGCGCATGCGCAGACTCGGGTGGGCGGGATCAGGCTGTGGCCGGGGCCGGAGCCGGAGCCGGAGCCGGGGGCTCATCAGGGCTGCTGGGTCAGGTGAGGACCCTTCCCCTTTGAGTCGTGCTGGCTTGCCCGGGGCTTTCCGCGCCGGCCTGTCTGCCTGCAGTTTGGGAAGAGGCCGCGGTCGCCACTTGTCCGGGGCTTACAGGGGGTGCCCTCCCCTGACGGTGACTCCGCCCTTCCGTCCGGGGAGTGTTGGGGCCCGGGGCCGGCCCCAGGGGGTGTGAGTGCGAGAGGAGATTGCAGGTTTCCCCTAGGGGGAAGATTGACGGTTCCCCCAAGGGGGACGAGGGTCTCCGTTCCCCATGGGGGTCGAGGTCCCCCCTACGCCCTAGGGGTCTGAGGGTCCCCGAACCACCCGCAGCACACCAGAACCCCCGGCCGGCGGCCCTGAGAACTGCACCTTTGCGCATGCGCAGACGGGTGGGCGGGGTCAGGCTCTTGTCCGGGGCGGAGCCTGGAGCTGCTCAGCCCTGCTGGGCCAGGTGAGGACGCTACCCCTTTGATTGGGGCTGGGTTGTCCCGGGCCTTCCGCCTCGGCCAGTCTGCCTGCCGTTTGGGAAGAGGCCCCGGTCGCCACTTGTCCGTGGCTTACAGGGGGTGCCCTCCCCTGACAGTGACCCCGCCCCTCCGTCCGGGGCGTGTTTGGGCCCGGGGCCGGCCCCTGGGGCTGTGAGTGCAAGAGGAGGGTGCGGGTGTCTCCCAGGGGGAAGAAAGACCGTTTCCCCGAGGGGGATGAGGGTCCACATTCCCCATGGGGGTACAGGTGCCCCCACTCTAAAAGGGGCGGGGGTCCACGAACCACCACCCGCTCACCAACGCCCCCTGCCGGCGGCCCTGAGAACCGCACCTTCGCGCATGCGCAGACGGGGCGCAGGGTCAGGCTGCGGTCCGGGGCGGAGCCTGGAGCTGCTCAGCCCTGCTGGGCCAGGTGAGGACGCTTCCCCTTTGATTGGGGCTGGGTTGTCCCGGGCTTTCCGCGTCGACGAGTCTGCCTGCAGTTTGGGAAGAAGCCGCGGTCGCCGGTTCTCTGGGCCGAGCAGGGGCTGCCGGCCCTAGACACTGATCCCCCCCTCTCTCTAAGGCGTGTTCGGTCGCGCGGCCGGACCCTGGGGGTGTGAGTGCGGGAGGAGGGTGCGGGTGTCCCCCAGGGGGAAGATTGACCGTTCCCCCGAGTGGGATGAGGGTCCCCATTTCCCATGGGGGTACAGGTGCCCCCACCCTCAAAGGGGCCTGGGGTCCCCGAACCACCACCCGATCAACAGCGCCCCCTGCCGGCGGCCCTGAGTACTGCACCTTTGCGCATGCGCAGACTCGGGTGGGCGGGGTCTGGCTCTGGCCGGGGCCAGAGCCGGAGCCGGGGGCTCATCAGGGCTACTGGGTCAGGTGATTACCCTTCCCCTTTCAGTGGTCCTGGCTTGCCCGGGGCTTTCCGCGCCGGCCTGTCTGCCTGCAGTTTGGGAAGAGGCCGCGGTCGCCGCTTGTCCATGGCTTACAGGGTACCCTCCCCTGACGCTGACCCCGCCCCTCCGTCTAGGTCGTGTTGGGGCCCTGGGCCGGCCCCGGGGGGTTTGAGTGCGAGAGGAGGGTGCAGGTGTAACCTAGGGGGAAGATTGACTGTTCCCCCTAGGGGGAAGAGGGTCCCCGTTCCCCATGGGGGTCGAGGTCCCGCTACGCCCAAGGGGCCTGAGGGACCCCGAAGCACCCCCCCGCTCACCAGCGCCCCCTACCCGCGGCCCTGTGAACCGCACCTTTGCGCATGCGTAGGCGGGAGGGCGGGGTCAGGCTCCGGTCCGGGGCGGAGCCTGGAGCTGCTCAGCCCTGCTGGGCCAGGTGAGGACGCTTCCCCTTTGATTGGGGCTGGGTTGTCCCGGGCTTTCCGCGTCGACGAGTCTGCCTGCAGTTTGGGAAGAGGCCGCGGTCGCCGGTTCTCTGGGCCGAGCAGGGGCTGCCGGCCCTAGACACTGATCCCCCCCTCTCTCTAAGGCGTGTTCGGTCGCGCGGACGGACCCTGGGGCTGTGAGTGCGAGAGGAGGGTGCGGTTGTCTCCCAGGGGGAAGAAAGACCGTTTCCCGAGGGGGAGGAGGGTCCCCAATCCCCATGGGGGTTCAGGTGCGCCCACCCTCAAAGGGACGGGGGTCCCCGAACCACCACCCGCTCACCAGCGCCCTCCTGCCGGCGGCCCTGAGAACTGCACCTTTGCGCATGCGCAGACTCGGGTGGGCGGGATCAGGCTGTGGCCGGGGCCGGAGCCGGAGCCGGAGCCGGGGGCTCATCAGGGCTGCTGGGTCAGGTGAGGACCCTTCCCCTTTGAGTCGTGCTGGCTTGCCCGGGGCTTTCCGCGCCGGCCTGTCTGCCTGCAGTTTGGGAAGAGGCCGCGGTCGCCACTTGTCCGGGGCTTACAGGGGGTGCCCTCCCCTGACGGTGACTCCGCCCTTCCGTCCGGGGAGTGTTGGGGCCCGGGGCCGGCCCCAGGGGGTGTGAGTGCGAGAGGAGATTGCAGGTTTCCCCTAGGGGGAAGATTTACGGTTCCCCCAAGGGGGACGAGGGTCTCCGTTCCCCATGGGGGTCGAGGTCCCCCCTACGCCCTAGGGGTCTGAGGGTCCCCGAACCACCCGCAGCACACCAGAACCCCCGGCCGGCGGCCCTGAGAACTGCACCTTTGCGCATGCGCAGACGGGTGGGCGGGGTCAGGCTCTTGTCCGGGGCGGAGCCTGGAGCTGCTCAGCCCTGCTGGGCCAGGTGAGGACGCTACCCCTTTGATTGGGGCTGGGTTGTCCCGGGCCTTCCGCCTCGGCCAGTCTGCCTGCCGTTTGGGAAGAGGCCCCGGTCGCCACTTGTCCGTGGCTTACAGGGGGTGCCCTCCCCTGACAGTGACTCCGCCCCTCCGTCTAGGGCGTGTTTGGGCCCGGGGCCGGCCCCTGGGGCTGTGAGTGCAAGAGGAGGGTGCGGGTGTCTCCCAGGGGGAAGAAAGACCGTTTCCCCGAGGGGGATGAGGGTCCACATTCCCCATGGGGGTACAGGTGCCCCCACTCTAAAAGGGGCGGGGGTCCACGAACCACCACCCGCTCACCAGCGCCCCCTTCCCGCGGTCCTGTGAACAGCACCTTTGCGCATGCGCAGGCGGGAGGGCGGGGTCAGGCTGCGGTCCGGGGCGGAGCCTGGAGCTGCTCAGCCCTGCTGGGCCAGGTGAGGACGCTTCCCCTTTGATTGGGGCTGGGTTGTCCCGGGCTTTCCGCGTCGACGAGTCTGCCTGCAGTTTGGGAAGAGGCCGCGGTCGCCGGTTCTCTGGGCCGAGCAGGGGCTGCCGGCCCTAGACACTGATCCCCCCCTCTCTCTAAGGCGTGTTCGGTCGCGCGGCCGGACCCTGGGGGTGTGAGTGCGGGAGGAGGGTGCGGGTGTCCCCCAGGGGGAAGATTGACCGTTCCCCCGAGTGGGATGAGGGTCCCCATTCCCCATGGGGGTACAGGTGCCCCCACCCTCAAACGGGCCTGGGGTCCCCGAACCACCACCCGATCAACAGCGCCCCCTGCCGGCGGCCCTGAGTACTGCACCTTTGCGCATGCGCAGACTCGGGTGGGCGGGGTCTGGCTCTGGCCAGGGCCAGAGCCGGAGCCGGGGGCTCATCAGGGCTACTGGGTCAGGTGATTACCCTTCCCCTTTCAGTGGTCCTGGCTTGCCCGGGGCTTTCCGCGCCGGCCTGTCTGCCTGCAGTTTGGGAAGAGGCCGCGGTCGCCGCTTGTCCATGGCTTACAGGGTACCCTCCCCTGACGCTGACCCCGCCCCTCCGTCTAGGTCGTGTTGGGGCCCGTCGCCTGCCCCAGGGGTGTGAGTGCGAGAAGAGGGTGCAGGTGTCCCCTAGGGGGAAGATTGACCGTTCCCCCGAGGGGGAAGAGGGTCCCCATTTCTCATGGGGGTAGAGGTCGCCCTACGCCCAAGGGGGCTGAGGGACCCCGAACCACCCTCCCGCTCACCAGCGCCCCCTGCCCGCGGCCCTGAGAACCGCACCTTTGCGCATGCGCAGGCGGGTTGGCGGGGTCAGGCTCCGGTCCGGGGCGGGGCCTGGAGCTCCTCAGCCCTGCTGGGCCAGGTGAGGACGCTACCCCTTTGATTGGGGCTGGGTTGTCTCGGGCCTTCCGCCTCGGCGAGTCTGCCTGCAGTTTGGGAAGAGGCCGCAGTTACCGGTTCTCTGGGCCGAACAGGGAGTGCCCGAACTTGACACTGACCCCGCCCCTCTCTCTAGGGCGTGTTCGGTCGCGCGGACGGACCCTGGGGCTGTGAGTGCGAGAGGAGGGATCGGGTGTCCCGCAGGGGGAAGATTGACCGTTTCCCCAACGGGGATGAGGGTCCCCATTCCCCATGGGGGTACAGGTGCACCCACCCTCAAACAGGCCTGGGGTCCCCGAACCACCACCCGATCAACAGCGCCCCCTGCCGGCGGCCCTGAGTCTGCACCTTTGCGCATGCGCAGACTCGGGTGGGCGGGGTCTGGCTCTGGCCGGGGCCGGAGCCGGAGCCGGGGGCTCATCAGGGCTGCTGGGTCAGGTGATTACCCTTCCCCTTTCAGTGGTCCTGGCTTGCCCGGGGCTTTCCGCGCCGGCCTGTCTGCCTGCGGTTTGGGAAGAGGCCGCGGTCGCCGCTTGTCCATGGCTTACAGGGTACCCTCCCCTGACGCTGACCCCGCCCCTCCGTCTGGGTCGTGTTGGGGCCCTGGGCCGGCCCCGGGGGGTTTGAGTGCGAGAGGAGGGTGCAGGTGTAACCTAGGGGGAAGATTGACTGTTCCCCCTAGGGGGAAGAGGGTCCCCGTTCCCCATGGGGGTCGAGGTCCCGCTACGCCCAAGGGGCCTGAGGGACCCCGAAGCACCCCCCCGCTCACCAGCGCCCCCTACCCGCGGCCCTGTGAACCGCACCTTTGCGCATGCGTAGGCGGGAGGGCGGGGTCAGGCTCCGGTCCGGGGCGGAGCCTGGAGCTGCTCAGCCCTGCTGGGCCAGGTGAGGACGCTTCCCCTTTGATTGGGGCTGGGTTGTCCCGGGCTTTCCGCGTCGACGAGTCTGCCTGCAGTTTGGGAAGAGGCCGCGGTCGCCGGTTCTCTGGGCCGAGCAGGGGCTGCCGGCCCTAGACACTGATCCCCCCCTCTCTCTAAGGCGTGTTCGGTCGCGCGGACGGACCCTGGGGCTGTGAGTGCGAGAGGAGGGTGCGGTTGTCTCCCAGGGGGAAGAAAGACCGTTTCCCGAGGGGGAGGAGGGTCCCCAATCCCCATGGGGGTTCAGGTGCGCCCACCCTCAAAGGGACGGGGGTCCCCGAACCACCACCCGCTCACCAGCGCCCTCCTGCCGGCGGCCCTGAGAACTGCACCTTTGCGCATGCGCAGACTCGGGTGGGCGGGATCAGGCTGTGGCCGGGGCCGGAGCCGGAGCCGGAGCCGGGGGCTCATCAGGGCTGCTGGGTCAGGTGAGGACCCTTCCCCTTTGAGTCGTGCTGGCTTGCCCGGGGCTTTCCGCGCCGGCCTGTCTGCCTGCAGTTTGGGAAGAGGCCGCGGTCGCCACTTGTCCGGGGCTTACAGGGGGTGCCCTCCCCTGACGGTGACTCCGCCCTTCCGTCCGGGGAGTGTTGGGGCCCGGGGCCGGCCCCAGGGGGTGTGAGTGCGAGAGGAGATTGCAGGTTTCCCCTAGGGGGAAGATTGACGGTTCCCCCAAGGGGGACGAGGGTCTCCGTTCCCCATGGGGGTCGAGGTCCCCCCTACGCCCTAGGGGTCTGAGGGTCCCCGAACCACCCGCAGCACACCAGAACCCCCGGCCGGCGGCCCTGAGAACTGCACCTTTGCGCATGCGCAGACGGGTGGGCGGGGTCAGGCTCTTGTCCGGGGCGGAGCCTGGAGCTGCTCAGCCCTGCTGGGCCAGGTGAGGACGCTACCCCTTTGATTGGGGCTGGGTTGTCCCGGGCCTTCCGCCTCGGCCAGTCTGCCTGCCGTTTGGGAAGAGGCCCCGGTCGCCACTTGTCCGTGGCTTACAGGGGGTGCCCTCCCCTGCAGTGACCCCGCCCCTCCGTCCGGGGCGTGTTTGGGCCCGGGGCCGGCCCCTGGGGCTGTGAGTGCAAGAGGAGGGTGCGGGTGTCTCCCAGGGGGAAGAAAGACCGTTTCCCCGAGGGGGATGAGGGTCCACATTCCCCATGGGGGTACAGGTGCCCCCACTCTAAAAGGGGCGGGGGTCCACGAACCACCACCCGCTCACCAACGCCCCCTGCCGGCGGCCCTGAGAACCGCACCTTCGCGCATGCGCAGACGGGGCGCAGGGTCAGGCTGCGGTCCGGGGCGGAGCCTGGAGCTGCTCAGCCCTGCTGGGCCAGGTGAGGACGCTTCCCCTTTGATTGGGGCTGGGTTGTCCCGGGCTTTCCGCGTCGACGAGTCTGCCTGCAGTTTGGGAAGAAGCCGCGGTCGCCGGTTCTCTGGGCCGAGCAGGGGCTGCCGGCCCTAGACACTGATCCCCCCCTCTCTCTAAGGCGTGTTCGGTCGCGCGGCCGGACCCTGGGGGTGTGAGTGCGGGAGGAGGGTGCGGGTGTCCCCCAGGGGGAAGATTGACCGTTCCCCCGAGTGGGATGAGGGTCCCCATTTCCCATGGGGGTACAGGTGCCCCCACCCTCAAAGGGGCCTGGGGTCCCCGAACCACCACCCGATCAACAGCGCCCCCTGCCGGCGGCCCTGAGTACTGCACCTTTGCGCATGCGCAGACTCGGGTGGGCGGGGTCTGGCTCTGGCCGGGGCCAGAGCCGGAGCCGGGGGCTCATCAGGGCTACTGGGTCAGGTGATTACCCTTCCCCTTTCAGTGGTCCTGGCTTGCCCGGGGCTTTCCGCGCCGGCCTGTCTGCCTGCAGTTTGGGAAGAGGCCGCGGTCGCCGCTTGTCCATGGCTTACAGGGTACCCTCCCCTGACGCTGACCCCGCCCCTCCGTCTAGGTCGTGTTGGGGCCCTGGGCCGGCCCCGGGGGGTTTGAGTGCGAGAGGAGGGTGCAGGTGTAACCTAGGGGGAAGATTGACTGTTCCCCCTAGGGGGAAGAGGGTCCCCGTTCCCCATGGGGGTCGAGGTCCCGCTACGCCCAAGGGGCCTGAGGGACCCCGAAGCACCCCCCCGCTCACCAGCGCCCCCTACCCGCGGCCCTGTGAACCGCACCTTTGCGCATGCGTAGGCGGGAGGGCGGGGTCAGGCTCCGGTCCGGGGCGGAGCCTGGAGCTGCTCAGCCCTGCTGGGCCAGGTGAGGACGCTTCCCCTTTGATTGGGGCTGGGTTGTCCCGGGCTTTCCGCGTCGACGAGTCTGCCTGCAGTTTGGGAAGAGGCCGCGGTCGCCGGTTCTCTGGGCCGAGCAGGGGCTGCCGGCCCTAGACACTGATCCCCCCCTCTCTCTAAGGCGTGTTCGGTCGCGCGGACGGACCCTGGGGCTGTGAGTGCGAGAGGAGGGTGCGGTTGTCTCCCAGGGGGAAGAAAGACCGTTTCCCGAGGGGGAGGAGGGTCCCCAATCCCCATGGGGGTTCAGGTGCGCCCACCCTCAAAGGGACGGGGGTCCCCGAACCACCACCCGCTCACCAGCGCCCTCCTGCCGGCGGCCCTGAGAACTGCACCTTTGCGCATGCGCAGACTCGGGTGGGCGGGATCAGGCTGTGGCCGGGGCCGGAGCCGGAGCCGGAGCCGGGGGCTCATCAGGGCTGCTGGGTCAGGTGAGGACCCTTCCCCTTTGAGTCGTGCTGGCTTGCCCGGGGCTTTCCGCGCCGGCCTGTCTGCCTGCAGTTTGGGAAGAGGCCGCGGTCGCCACTTGTCCGGGGCTTACAGGGGGTGCCCTCCCCTGACGGTGACTCCGCCCTTCCGTCCGGGGAGTGTTGGGGCCCGGGGCCGGCCCCAGGGGGTGTGAGTGCGAGAGGAGATTGCAGGTTTCCCCTAGGGGGAAGATTGACGGTTCCCCCAAGGGGGACGAGGGTCTCCGTTCCCCATGGGGGTCGAGGTCCCCCCTACGCCCTAGGGGTCTGAGGGTCCCCGAACCACCCGCAGCACACCAGAACCCCCGGCCGGCGGCCCTGAGAACTGCACCTTTGCGCATGCGCAGACGGGTGGGCGGGGTCAGGCTCTTGTCCGGGGCGGAGCCTGGAGCTGCTCAGCCCTGCTGGGCCAGGTGAGGACGCTACCCCTTTGATTGGGGCTGGGTTGTCCCGGGCCTTCCGCCTCGGCCAGTCTGCCTGCCGTTTGGGAAGAGGCCCCGGTCGCCACTTGTCCGTGGCTTACAGGGGGTGCCCTCCCCTGACAGTGACCCCGCCCCTCCGTCCGGGG
Source organism: Talpa europaea (assembly GCF_964194135.1). Classification (NCBI taxonomy): domain Eukaryota; kingdom Metazoa; phylum Chordata; class Mammalia; order Eulipotyphla; family Talpidae; genus Talpa; species Talpa europaea. The sequence goes on from NW_028168003.1 coordinate 20,933, forward strand.
CGTGTTTGGGCCCGGGGCCGGCCCCTGGGGCTGTGAGTGCAAGAGGAGGGTGCGGGTGTCTCCCAGGGGGAAGAAAGACCGTTTCCCCGAGGGGGATGAGGGTCCACATTCCCCATGGGGGTACAGGTGCCCCCACTCTAAAAGGGGCGGGGGTCCACGAACCACCACCCGCTCACCAACGCCCCCTGCCGGCGGCCCTGAGAACCGCACCTTCGCGCATGCGCAGACGGGGCGCAGGGTCAGGCTGCGGTCCGGGGCGGAGCCTGGAGCTGCTCAGCCCTGCTGGGCCAGGTGAGGACGCTTCCCCTTTGATTGGGGCTGGGTTGTCCCGGGCTTTCCGCGTCGACGAGTCTGCCTGCAGTTTGGGAAGAAGCCGCGGTCGCCGGTTCTCTGGGCCGAGCAGGGGCTGCCGGCCCTAGACACTGATCCCCCCCTCTCTCTAAGGCGTGTTCGGTCGCGCGGCCGGACCCTGGGGGTGTGAGTGCGGGAGGAGGGTGCGGGTGTCCCCCAGGGGGAAGATTGACCGTTCCCCCGAGTGGGATGAGGGTCCCCATTTCCCATGGGGGTACAGGTGCCCCCACCCTCAAAGGGGCCTGGGGTCCCCGAACCACCACCCGATCAACAGCGCCCCCTGCCGGCGGCCCTGAGTACTGCACCTTTGCGCATGCGCAGACTCGGGTGGGCGGGGTCTGGCTCTGGCCGGGGCCAGAGCCGGAGCCGGGGGCTCATCAGGGCTACTGGGTCAGGTGATTACCCTTCCCCTTTCAGTGGTCCTGGCTTGCCCGGGGCTTTCCGCGCCGGCCTGTCTGCCTGCAGTTTGGGAAGAGGCCGCGGTCGCCGCTTGTCCATGGCTTACAGGGTACCCTCCCCTGACGCTGACCCCGCCCCTCCGTCTAGGTCGTGTTGGGGCCCTGGGCCGGCCCCGGGGGGTTTGAGTGCGAGAGGAGGGTGCAGGTGTAACCTAGGGGGAAGATTGACTGTTCCCCCTAGGGGGAAGAGGGTCCCCGTTCCCCATGGGGGTCGAGGTCCCGCTACGCCCAAGGGGCCTGAGGGACCCCGAAGCACCCCCCCGCTCACCAGCGCCCCCTACCCGCGGCCCTGTGAACCGCACCTTTGCGCATGCGTAGGCGGGAGGGCGGGGTCAGGCTCCGGTCCGGGGCGGAGCCTGGAGCTGCTCAGCCCTGCTGGGCCAGGTGAGGACGCTTCCCCTTTGATTGGGGCTGGGTTGTCCCGGGCTTTCCGCGTCGACGAGTCTGCCTGCAGTTTGGGAAGAGGCCGCGGTCGCCGGTTCTCTGGGCCGAGCAGGGGCTGCCGGCCCTAGACACTGATCCCCCCCTATCTCTAAGGCGTGTTCGGTCGCGCGGACGGACCCTGGGGCTGTGAGTGCGAGAGGAGGGTGCGGTTGTCTCCCAGGGGGAAGAAAGACCGTTTCCCGAGGGGGAGGAGGGTCCCCAATCCCCATGGGGGTTCAGGTGCGCCCACCCTCAAAGGGACGGGGGTCCCCGAACCACCACCCGCTCACCAGCGCCCTCCTGCCGGCGGCCCTGAGAACTGCACCTTTGCGCATGCGCAGACTCGGGTGGGCGGGATCAGGCTGTGGCCGGGGCCGGAGCCGGAGCCGGAGCCGGGGGCTCATCAGGGCTGCTGGGTCAGGTGAGGACCCTTCCCCTTTGAGTCGTGCTGGCTTGCCCGGGGCTTTCCGCGCCGGCCTGTCTGCCTGCAGTTTGGGAAGAGGCCGCGGTCGCCACTTGTCCGGGGCTTACAGGGGGTGCCCTCCCCTGACGGTGACTCCGCCCTTCCGTCCGGGGAGTGTTGGGGCCCGGGGCCGGCCCCAGGGGGTGTGAGTGCGAGAGGAGATTGCAGGTTTCCCCTAGGGGGAAGATTTACGGTTCCCCCAAGGGGGACGAGGGTCTCCGTTCCCCATGGGGGTCGAGGTCCCCCCTACGCCCTAGGGGTCTGAGGGTCCCCGAACCACCCGCAGCACACCAGAACCCCCGGCCGGCGGCCCTGAGAACTGCACCTTTGCGCATGCGCAGACGGGTGGGCGGGGTCAGGCTCTTGTCCGGGGCGGAGCCTGGAGCTGCTCAGCCCTGCTGGGCCAGGTGAGGACGCTACCCCTTTGATTGGGGCTGGGTTGTCCCGGGCCTTCCGCCTCGGCCAGTCTGCCTGCCGTTTGGGAAGAGGCCCCGGTCGCCACTTGTCCGTGGCTTACAGGGGGTGCCCTCCCCTGACAGTGACTCCGCCCCTCCGTCTAGGGCGTGTTTGGGCCCGGGGCCGGCCCCTGGGGCTGTGAGTGCAAGAGGAGGGTGCGGGTGTCTCCCAGGGGGAAGAAAGACCGTTTCCCCGAGGGGGATGAGGGTCCACATTCCCCATGGGGGTACAGGTGCCCCCACTCTAAAAGGGGCGGGGGTCCACGAACCACCACCCGCTCACCAGCGCCCCCTTCCCGCGGTCCTGTGAACAGCACCTTTGCGCATGCGCAGGCGGGAGGGCGGGGTCAGGCTGCGGTCCGGGGCGGAGCCTGGAGCTGCTCAGCCCTGCTGGGCCAGGTGAGGACGCTTCCCCTTTGATTGGGGCTGGGTTGTCCCGGGCTTTCCGCGTCGACGAGTCTGCCTGCAGTTTGGGAAGAGGCCGCGGTCGCCGGTTCTCTGGGCCGAGCAGGGGCTGCCGGCCCTAGACACTGATCCCCCCCTCTCTCTAAGGCGTGTTCGGTCGCGCGGCCGGACCCTGGGGGTGTGAGTGCGGGAGGAGGGTGCGGGTGTCCCCCAGGGGGAAGATTGACCGTTCCCCCGAGTGGGATGAGGGTCCCCATTCCCCATGGGGGTACAGGTGCCCCCACCCTCAAACGGGCCTGGGGTCCCCGAACCACCACCCGATCAACAGCGCCCCCTGCCGGCGGCCCTGAGTACTGCACCTTTGCGCATGCGCAGACTCGGGTGGGCGGGGTCTGGCTCTGGCCAGGGCCAGAGCCGGAGCCGGGGGCTCATCAGGGCTACTGGGTCAGGTGATTACCCTTCCCCTTTCAGTGGTCCTGGCTTGCCCGGGGCTTTCCGCGCCGGCCTGTCTGCCTGCAGTTTGGGAAGAGGCCGCGGTCGCCGCTTGTCCATGGCTTACAGGGTACCCTCCCCTGACGCTGACCCCGCCCCTCCGTCTAGGTCGTGTTGGGGCCCGTCGCCTGCCCCAGGGGTGTGAGTGCGAGAAGAGGGTGCAGGTGTCCCCTAGGGGGAAGATTGACCGTTCCCCCGAGGGGGAAGAGGGTCCCCATTTCTCATGGGGGTAGAGGTCGCCCTACGCCCAAGGGGGCTGAGGGACCCCGAACCACCCTCCCGCTCACCAGCGCCCCCTGCCCGCGGCCCTGAGAACCGCACCTTTGCGCATGCGCAGGCGGGTTGGCGGGGTCAGGCTCCGGTCCGGGGCGGGGCCTGGAGCTCCTCAGCCCTGCTGGGCAAGGTGAGGACGCTACCCCTTTGATTGGGGCTGGGTTGTCTCGGGCCTTCCGCCTCGGCGAGTCTGCCTGCAGTTTGGGAAGAGGCCGCAGTTACCGGTTCTCTGGGCCGAACAGGGAGTGCCCGAACTTGACACTGACCCCGCCCCTCTCTCTAGGGCGTGTTCGGTCGCGCGGACGGACCCTGGGGCTGTGAGTGCGAGAGGAGGGATCGGGTGTCCCGCAGGGGGAAGATTGACCGTTTCCCCAACGGGGATGAGGGTCCCCATTCCCCATGGGGGTACAGGTGCACCCACCCTCAAACAGGCCTGGGGTCCCCGAACCACCACCCGATCAACAGCGCCCCCTGCCGGCGGCCCTGAGTCTGCACCTTTGCGCATGCGCAGACTCGGGTGGGCGGGGTCTGGCTCTGGCCGGGGCCGGAGCCGGAGCCGGGGGCTCATCAGGGCTGCTGGGTCAGGTGATTACCCTTCCCCTTTCAGTGGTCCTGGCTTGCCCGGGGCTTTCCGCGCCGGCCTGTCTGCCTGCGGTTTGGGAAGAGGCCGCGGTCGCCGCTTGTCCATGGCTTACAGGGTACCCTCCCCTGACGCTGACCCCGCCCCTCCGTCTGGGTCGTGTTGGGGCCCTGGGCCGGCCCCGGGGGGTTTGAGTGCGAGAGGAGGGTGCAGGTGTAACCTAGGGGGAAGATTGACTGTTCCCCCTAGGGGGAAGAGGGTCCCCGTTCCCCATGGGGGTCGAGGTCCCGCTACGCCCAAGGGGCCTGAGGGACCCCGAAGCACCCCCCCGCTCACCAGCGCCCCCTACCCGCGGCCCTGTGAACCGCACCTTTGCGCATGCGTAGGCGGGAGGGCGGGGTCAGGCTCCGGTCCGGGGCGGAGCCTGGAGCTGCTCAGCCCTGCTGGGCCAGGTGAGGACGCTTCCCCTTTGATTGGGGCTGGGTTGTCCCGGGCTTTCCGCGTCGACGAGTCTGCCTGCAGTTTGGGAAGAGGCCGCGGTCGCCGGTTCTCTGGGCCGAGCAGGGGCTGCCGGCCCTAGACACTGATCCCCCCCTCTCTCTAAGGCGTGTTCGGTCGCGCGGACGGACCCTGGGGCTGTGAGTGCGAGAGGAGGGTGCGGTTGTCTCCCAGGGGGAAGAAAGACCGTTTCCCGAGGGGGAGGAGGGTCCCCAATCCCCATGGGGGTTCAGGTGCGCCCACCCTCAAAGGGACGGGGGTCCCCGAACCACCACCCGCTCACCAGCGCCCTCCTGCCGGCGGCCCTGAGAACTGCACCTTTGCGCATGCGCAGACTCGGGTGGGCGGGATCAGGCTGTGGCCGGGGCCGGAGCCGGAGCCGGAGCCGGGGGCTCATCAGGGCTGCTGGGTCAGGTGAGGACCCTTCCCCTTTGAGTCGTGCTGGCTTGCCCGGGGCTTTCCGCGCCGGCCTGTCTGCCTGCAGTTTGGGAAGAGGCCGCGGTCGCCACTTGTCCGGGGCTTACAGGGGGTGCCCTCCCCTGACGGTGACTCCGCCCTTCCGTCCGGGGAGTGTTGGGGCCCGGGGCCGGCCCCAGGGGGTGTGAGTGCGAGAGGAGATTGCAGGTTTCCCCTAGGGGGAAGATTGACGGTTCCCCCAAGGGGGACGAGGGTCTCCGTTCCCCATGGGGGTCGAGGTCCCCCCTACGCCCTAGGGGTCTGAGGGTCCCCGAACCACCCGCAGCACACCAGAACCCCCGGCCGGCGGCCCTGAGAACTGCACCTTTGCGCATGCGCAGACGGGTGGGCGGGGTCAGGCTCTTGTCCGGGGCGGAGCCTGGAGCTGCTCAGCCCTGCTGGGCCAGGTGAGGACGCTACCCCTTTGATTGGGGCTGGGTTGTCCCGGGCCTTCCGCCTCGGCCAGTCTGCCTGCCGTTTGGGAAGAGGCCCCGGTCGCCACTTGTCCGTGGCTTACAGGGGGTGCCCTCCCCTGCAGTGACCCCGCCCCTCCGTCCGGGGCGTGTTTGGGCCCGGGGCCGGCCCCTGGGGCTGTGAGTGCAAGAGGAGGGTGCGGGTGTCTCCCAGGGGGAAGAAAGACCGTTTCCCCGAGGGGGATGAGGGTCCACATTCCCCATGGGGGTACAGGTGCCCCCACTCTAAAAGGGGCGGGGGTCCACGAACCACCACCCGCTCACCAACGCCCCCTGCCGGCGGCCCTGAGAACTGCACCTTCGCGCATGCGCAGACGGGGCGCAGGGTCAGGCTGCGGTCCGGGGCGGAGCCTGGAGCTGCTCAGCCCTGCTGGGCCAGGTGAGGACGCTTCCCCTTTGATTGGGGCTGGGTTGTCCCGGGCTTTCCGCGTCGACGAGTCTGCCTGCAGTTTGGGAAGAAGCCGCGGTCGCCGGTTCTCTGGGCCGAGCAGGGGCTGCCGGCCCAAGACACTGATCGCCCCCTCTCTCTAAGGCGTGTTCGGTCGCGCGGCCGGACCCTGGGGGTGTGAGTGCGGGAGGAGGGTGCGGGTGTCCCCCAGGGGGAAGATTGACCGTTCCCCCGAGTGGGATGAGGGTCCCCATTTCCCATGGGGGTACAGGTGCCCCCACCCTCAAAGGGGCCTGGGGTCCCCGAACCACCACCCGATCAACAGCGCCCCCTGCCGGCGGCCCTGAGTCTGCACCTTTGCGCATGCGCAGACTCGGGTGGGCGGGGTCTGGCTCTGGCCGGGGCCGGAGCCGGAGCCGGGGGCTCATCAGGGCTGCTGGGTCAGGTGATTACCCTTCCCCTTTCAGTGGTCCTGGCTTGCCCGGGGCTTTCCGCGCCGGCCTGTCTGCCTGCGGTTTGGGAAGAGGCCGCGGTCGCCGCTTGTCCATGGCTTACAGGGTACCCTCCCCTGACGCTGACCCCGCCCCTCCGTCTGGGTCGTGTTGGGGCCCTGGGCCGGCCCCGGGGGGTTTGAGTGCGAGAGGAGGGTGCAGGTGTAACCTAGGGGGAAGATTGACTGTTCCCCCTAGGGGGAAGAGGGTCCCCGTTCCCCATGGGGGTCGAGGTCCCGCTACGCCCAAGGGGCCTGAGGGACCCCGAAGCACCCCCCCGCTCACCAGCGCCCCCTACCCGCGGCCCTGTGAACCGCACCTTTGCGCATGCGTAGGCGGGAGGGCGGGGTCAGGCTCCGGTCCGGGGCGGAGCCTGGAGCTGCTCAGCCCTGCTGGGCCAGGTGAGGACGCTTCCCCTTTGATTGGGGCTGGGTTGTCCCGGGCTTTCCGCGTCGACGAGTCTGCCTGCAGTTTGGGAAGAGGCCGCGGTCGCCGGTTCTCTGGGCCGAGCAGGGGCTGCCGGCCCTAGACACTGATCCCCCCCTCTCTCTAAGGCGTGTTCGGTCGCGCGGACGGACCCTGGGGCTGTGAGTGCGAGAGGAGGGTGCGGTTGTCTCCCAGGGGGAAGAAAGACCGTTTCCCGAGGGGGAGGAGGGTCCCCAATCCCCATGGGGGTTCAGGTGCGCCCACCCTCAAAGGGACGGGGGTCCCCGAACCACCACCCGCTCACCAGCGCCCTCCTGCCGGCGGCCCTGAGAACTGCACCTTTGCGCATGCGCAGACTCGGGTGGGCGGGATCAGGCTGTGGCCGGGGCCGGAGCCGGAGCCGGAGCCGGAGCCGGGGGCTCATCAGGGCTGCTGGGTCAGGTGAGGACCCTTCCCCTTTGAGTCGTGCTGGCTTGCCCGGGGCTTTCCGCGCCGGCCTGTCTGCCTGCAGTTTGGGAAGAGGCCGCGGTCGCCACTTGTCCGGGGCTTACAGGGGGTGCCCTCCCCTGACGGTGACTCCGCCCTTCCGTCCGGGGAGTGTTGGGGCCCGGGGCCGGCCTCAGGGGGTGTGAGTGCGAGAGGAGATTGCAGGTTTCCCCTAGGGGGAAGATTGACGGTTCCCCCAAGGGGGACGAGGGTCTCCGTTCCCCATGGGGGTCGAGGTCCCCCCTACGCCCTAGGGGTCTGAGGGTCCCCGAACCACCCGCAGCACACCAGAACCCCCGGCCGGCGGCCCTGAGAACTGCACCTTTGCGCATGCGCAGACGGGTGGGCGGGGTCAGGCTCTTGTCCGGGGCGGAGCCTGGAGCTGCTCAGCCCTGCTGGGCCAGGTGAGGACGCTACCCCTTTGATTGGGGCTGGGTTGTCCCGGGCCTTCCGCCTCGGCCAGTCTGCCTGCCGTTTGGGAAGAGGCCCCGGTCGCCACTTGTCCGTGGCTTACAGGGGGTGCCCTCCCCTGACAGTGACCCCGCCCCTCCGTCCGGGGCGTGTTTGGGCCCGGGGCCGGCCCCTGGGGCTGTGAGTGCAAGAGGAGGGTGCGGGTGTCTCCCAGGGGGAAGAAAGACCGTTTCCCCGAGGGGGATGAGGGTCCACATTCCCCATGGGGGTACAGGTGCCCCCACTCTAAAAGGGGCGGGGGTCCACGAACCACCACCCGCTCACCAACGCCCCCTGCCGGCGGCCCTGAGAACCGCACCTTCGCGCATGCGCAGACGGGGCGCAGGGTCAGGCTGCGGTCCGGGGCGGAGCCTGGAGCTGCTCAGCCCTGCTGGGCCAGGTGAGGACGCTTCCCCTTTGATTGGGGCTGGGTTGTCCCGGGCTTTCCGCGTCGACGAGTCTGCCTGCAGTTTGGGAAGAAGCCGCGGTCGCCGGTTCTCTGGGCCGAGCAGGGGCTGCCGGCCCTAGACACTGATCCCCCCCTCTCTCTAAGGCGTGTTCGGTCGCGCGGCCGGACCCTGGGGGTGTGAGTGCGGGAGGAGGGTGCGGGTGTCCCCCAGGGGGAAGATTGACCGTTCCCCCGAGTGGGATGAGGGTCCCCATTTCCCATGGGGGTACAGGTGCCCCCACCCTCAAAGGGGCCTGGGGTCCCCGAACCACCACCCGATCAACAGCGCCCCCTGCCGGCGGCCCTGAGTACTGCACCTTTGCGCATGCGCAGACTCGGGTGGGCGGGGTCTGGCTCTGGCCGGGGCCAGAGCCGGAGCCGGGGGCTCATCAGGGCTACTGGGTCAGGTGATTACCCTTCCCCTTTCAGTGGTCCTGGCTTGCCCGGGGCTTTCCGCGCCGGCCTGTCTGCCTGCAGTTTGGGAAGAGGCCGCGGTCGCCGCTTGTCCATGGCTTACAGGGTACCCTCCCCTGACGCTGACCCCGCCCCTCCGTCTAGGTCGTGTTGGGGCCCTGGGCCGGCCCCGGGGGGTTTGAGTGCGAGAGGAGGGTGCAGGTGTAACCTAGGGGGAAGATTGACTGTTCCCCCTAGGGGGAAGAGGGTCCCCGTTCCCCATGGGGGTCGAGGTCCCGCTACGCCCAAGGGGCCTGAGGGACCCCGAAGCACCCCCCCGCTCACCAGCGCCCCCTACCCGCGGCCCTGTGAACCGCACCTTTGCGCATGCGTAGGCGGGAGGGCGGGGTCAGGCTCCGGTCCGGGGCGGAGCCTGGAGCTGCTCAGCCCTGCTGGGCCAGGTGAGGACGCTTCCCCTTTGATTGGGGCTGGGTTGTCCCGGGCTTTCCGCGTCGACGAGTCTGCCTGCAGTTTGGGAAGAGGCCGCGGTCGCCGGTTCTCTGGGCCGAGCAGGGGCTGCCGGCCCTAGACACTGATCCCCCCCTCTCTCTAAGGCGTGTTCGGTCGCGCGGACGGACCCTGGGGCTGTGAGTGCGAGAGGAGGGTGCGGTTGTCTCCCAGGGGGAAGAAAGACCGTTTCCCGAGGGGGAGGAGGGTCCCCAATCCCCATGGGGGTTCAGGTGCGCCCACCCTCAAAGGGACGGGGGTCCCCGAACCACCACCCGCTCACCAGCGCCCTCCTGCCGGCGGCCCTGAGAACTGCACCTTTGCGCATGCGCAGACTCGGGTGGGCGGGATCAGGCTGTGGCCGGGGCCGGAGCCGGAGCCGGAGCCGGAGCCGGGGGCTCATCAGGGCTGCTGGGTCAGGTGAGGACCCTTCCCCTTTGAGTCGTGCTGGCTTGCCCGGGGCTTTCCGCGCCGGCCTGTCTGCCTGCAGTTTGGGAAGAGGCCGCGGTCGCCACTTGTCCGGGGCTTACAGGGGGTGCCCTCCCCTGACGGTGACTCCGCCCTTCCGTCCGGGGAGTGTTGGGGCCCGGGGCCGGCCTCAGGGGGTGTGAGTGCGAGAGGAGATTGCAGGTTTCCCCTAGGGGGAAGATTGACGGTTCCCCCAAGGGGGACGAGGGTCTCCGTTCCCCATGGGGGTCGAGGTCCCCCCTACGCCCTAGGGGTCTGAGGGTCCCCGAACCACCCGCAGCACACCAGAACCCCCGGCCGGCGGCCCTGAGAACTGCACCTTTGCGCATGCGCAGACGGGTGGGCGGGGTCAGGCTCTTGTCCGGGGCGGAGCCTGGAGCTGCTCAGCCCTGCTGGGCCAGGTGAGGACGCTACCCCTTTGATTGGGGCTGGGTTGTCCCGGGCCTTCCGCCTCGGCCAGTCTGCCTGCCGTTTGGGAAGAGGCCCCGGTCGCCACTTGTCCGTGGCTTACAGGGGGTGCCCTCCCCTGACAGTGACCCCGCCCCTCCGTCCGGGGCGTGTTTGGGCCCGGGGCCGGCCCCTGGGGCTGTGAGTGCAAGAGGAGGGTGCGGGTGTCTCCCAGGGGGAAGAAAGACCGTTTCCCCGAGGGGGATGAGGGTCCACATTCCCCATGGGGGTACAGGTGCCCCCACTCTAAAAGGGGCGGGGGTCCACGAACCACCACCCGCTCACCAACGCCCCCTGCCGGCGGCCCTGAGAACCGCACCTTCGCGCATGCGCAGACGGGGCGCAGGGTCAGGCTGCGGTCCGGGGCGGAGCCTGGAGCTGCTCAGCCCTGCTGGGCCAGGTGAGGACGCTTCCCCTTTGATTGGGGCTGGGTTGTCCCGGGCTTTCCGCGTCGACGAGTCTGCCTGCAGTTTGGGAAGAAGCCGCGGTCGCCGGTTCTCTGGGCCGAGCAGGGGCTGCCGGCCCTAGACACTGATCCCCCCCTCTCTCTAAGGCGTGTTCGGTCGCGCGGCCGGACCCTGGGGGTGTGAGTGCGGGAGGAGGGTGCGGGTGTCCCCCAGGGGGAAGATTGACCGTTCCCCCGAGTGGGATGAGGGTCCCCATTTCCCATGGGGGTACAGGTGCCCCCACCCTCAAAGGGGCCTGGGGTCCCCGAACCACCACCCGATCAACAGCGCCCCCTGCCGGCGGCCCTGAGTACTGCACCTTTGCGCATGCGCAGACTCGGGTGGGCGGGGTCTGGCTCTGGCCGGGGCCAGAGCCGGAGCCGGGGGCTCATCAGGGCTACTGGGTCAGGTGATTACCCTTCCCCTTTCAGTGGTCCTGGCTTGCCCGGGGCTTTCCGCGCCGGCCTGTCTGCCTGCAGTTTGGGAAGAGGCCGCGGTCGCCGCTTGTCCATGGCTTACAGGGTACCCTCCCCTGACGCTGACCCCGCCCCTCCGTCTAGGTCGTGTTGGGGCCCTGGGCCGGCCCCGGGGGGTTTGAGTGCGAGAGGAGGGTGCAGGTGTAACCTAGGGGGAAGATTGACTGTTCCCCCTAGGGGGAAGAGGGTCCCCGTTCCCCATGGGGGTCGAGGTCCCGCTACGCCCAAGGGGCCTGAGGGACCCCGAAGCACCCCCCCGCTCACCAGCGCCCCCTACCCGCGGCCCTGTGAACCGCACCTTTGCGCATGCGTAGGCGGGAGGGCGGGGTCAGGCTCCGGTCCGGGGCGGAGCCTGGAGCTGCTCAGCCCTGCTGGGCCAGGTGAGGACGCTTCCCCTTTGATTGGGGCTGGGTTGTCCCGGGCTTTCCGCGTCGACGAGTCTGCCTGCAGTTTGGGAAGAGGCCGCGGTCGCCGGTTCTCTGGGCCGAGCAGGGGCTGCCGGCCCTAGACACTGATCCCCCCCTCTCTCTAAGGCGTGTTCGGTCGCGCGGACGGACCCTGGGGCTGTGAGTGCGAGAGGAGGGTGCGGTTGTCTCCCAGGGGGAAGAAAGACCGTTTCCCGAGGGGGAGGAGGGTCCCCAATCCCCATGGGGGTTCAGGTGCGCCCACCCTCAAAGGGACGGGGGTCCCCGAACCACCACCCGCTCACCAGCGCCCTCCTGCCGGCGGCCCTGAGAACTGCACCTTTGCGCATGCGCAGACTCGGGTGGGCGGGATCAGGCTGTGGCCGGGGCCGGAGCCGGAGCCGGAGCCGGGGGCTCATCAGGGCTGCTGGGTCAGGTGAGGACCCTTCCCCTTTGAGTCGTGCTGGCTTGCCCGGGGCTTTCCGCGCCGGCCTGTCTGCCTGCAGTTTGGGAAGAGGCCGCGGTCGCCACTTGTCCGGGGCTTACAGGGGGTGCCCTCCCCTGACGGTGACTCCGCCCTTCCGTCCGGGGAGTGTTGGGGCCCGGGGCCGGCCCCAGGGGGTGTGAGTGCGAGAGGAGATTGCAGGTTTCCCCTAGGGGGAAGATTGACGGTTCCCCCAAGGGGGACGAGGGTCTCCGTTCCCCATGGGGGTCGAGGTCCCCCCTACGCCCTAGGGGTCTGAGGGTCCCCGAACCACCCGCAGCACACCAGAACCCCCGGCCGGCGGCCCTGAGAACTGCACCTTTGCGCATGCGCAGACGGGTGGGCGGGGTCAGGCTCTTGTCCGGGGCGGAGCCTGGAGCTGCTCAGCCCTGCTGGGCCAGGTGAGGACGCTACCCCTTTGATTGGGGCTGGGTTGTCCCGGGCCTTCCGCCTCGGCCAGTCTGCCTGCCGTTTGGGAAGAGGCCCCGGTCGCCACTTGTCCGTGGCTTACAGGGGGTGCCCTCCCCTGACAGTGACCCCGCCCCTCCGTCCGGGGCGTGTTTGGGCCCGGGGCCGGCCCCTGGGGCTGTGAGTGCAAGAGGAGGGTGCGGGTGTCTCCCAGGGGGAAGAAAGACCGTTTCCCCGAGGGGGATGAGGGTCCACATTCCCCATGGGGGTACAGGTGCCCCCACTCTAAAAGGGGCGGGGGTCCACGAACCACCACCCGCTCACCAACGCCCCCTGCCGGCGGCCCTGAGAACCGCACCTTCGCGCATGCGCAGACGGGGCGCAGGGTCAGGCTGCGGTCCGGGGCGGAGCCTGGAGCTGCTCAGCCCTGCTGGGCCAGGTGAGGACGCTTCCCCTTTGATTGGGGCTGGGTTGTCCCGGGCTTTCCGCGTCGACGAGTCTGCCTGCAGTTTGGGAAGAAGCCGCGGTCGCCGGTTCTCTGGGCCGAGCAGGGGCTGCCGGCCCTAGACACTGATCCCCCCCTCTCTCTAAGGCGTGTTCGGTCGCGCGGCCGGACCCTGGGGGTGTGAGTGCGGGAGGAGGGTGCGGGTGTCCCCCAGGGGGAAGATTGACCGTTCCCCCGAGTGGGATGAGGGTCCCCATTTCCCATGGGGGTACAGGTGCCCCCACCCTCAAAGGGGCCTGGGGTCCCCGAACCACCACCCGATCAACAGCGCCCCCTGCCGGCGGCCCTGAGTACTGCACCTTTGCGCATGCGCAGACTCGGGTGGGCGGGGTCTGGCTCTGGCCGGGGCCAGAGCCGGAGCCGGGGGCTCATCAGGGCTACTGGGTCAGGTGATTACCCTTCCCCTTTCAGTGGTCCTGGCTTGCCCGGGGCTTTCCGCGCCGGCCTGTCTGCCTGCAGTTTGGGAAGAGGCCGCGGTCGCCGCTTGTCCATGGCTTACAGGGTACCCTCCCCTGACGCTGACCCCGCCCCTCCGTCTAGGTCGTGTTGGGGCCCTGGGCCGGCCCCGGGGGGTTTGAGTGCGAGAGGAGGGTGCAGGTGTAACCTAGGGGGAAGATTGACTGTTCCCCCTAGGGGGAAGAGGGTCCCCGTTCCCCATGGGGGTCGAGGTCCCGCTACGCCCAAGGGGCCTGAGGGACCCCGAAGCACCCCCCCGCTCACCAGCGCCCCCTACCCGCGGCCCTGTGAACCGCACCTTTGCGCATGCGTAGGCGGGAGGGCGGGGTCAGGCTCCGGTCCGGGGCGGAGCCTGGAGCTGCTCAGCCCTGCTGGGCCAGGTGAGGACGCTTCCCCTTTGATTGGGGCTGGGTTGTCCCGGGCTTTCCGCGTCGACGAGTCTGCCTGCAGTTTGGGAAGAGGCCGCGGTCGCCGGTTCTCTGGGCCGAGCAGGGGCTGCCGGCCCTAGACACTGATCCCCCCCTCTCTCTAAGGCGTGTTCGGTCGCGCGGACGGACCCTGGGGCTGTGAGTGCGAGAGGAGGGTGCGGTTGTCTCCCAGGGGGAAGAAAGACCGTTTCCCGAGGGGGAGGAGGGTCCCCAATCCCCATGGGGGTTCAGGTGCGCCCACCCTCAAAGGGACGGGGGTCCCCGAACCACCACCCGCTCACCAGCGCCCTCCTGCCGGCGGCCCTGAGAACTGCACCTTTGCGCATGCGCAGACTCGGGTGGGCGGGATCAGGCTGTGGCCGGGGCCGGAGCCGGAGCCGGAGCCGGAGCCGGGGGCTCATCAGGGCTGCTGGGTCAGGTGAGGACCCTTCCCCTTTGAGTCGTGCTGGCTTGCCCGGGGCTTTCCGCGCCGGCCTGTCTGCCTGCAGTTTGGGAAGAGGCCGCGGTCGCCACTTGTCCGGGGCTTACAGGGGGTGCCCTCCCCTGACGGTGACTCCGCCCTTCCGTCCGGGGAGTGTTGGGGCCCGGGGCCGGCCCCAGGGGGTGTGAGTGCGAGAGGAGATTGCAGGTTTCCCCTAGGGGGAAGATTGACGGTTCCCCCAAGGGGGACGAGGGTCTCCGTTCCCCATGGGGGTCGAGGTCCCCCCTACGCCCTAGGGGTCTGAGGGTCCCCGAACCACCCGCAGCACACCAGAACCCCCGGCCGGCGGCCCTGAGAACTGCACCTTTGCGCATGCGCAGACGGGTGGGCGGGGTCAGGCTCTTGTCCGGGGCGGAGCCTGGAGCTGCTCAGCCCTGCTGGGCCAGGTGAGGACGCTACCCCTTTGATTGGGGCTGGGTTGTCCCGGGCCTTCCGCCTCGGCCAGTCTGCCTGCCGTTTGGGAAGAGGCCCCGGTCGCCACTTGTCCGTGGCTTACAGGGGGTGCCCTCCCCTGACAGTGACCCCGCCCCTCCGTCCGGGGCGTGTTTGGGCCCGGGGCCGGCCCCTGGGGCTGTGAGTGCAAGAGGAGGGTGCGGGTGTCTCCCAGGGGGAAGAAAGACCGTTTCCCCGAGGGGGATGAGGGTCCACATTCCCCATGGGGGTACAGGTGCCCCCACTCTAAAAGGGGCGGGGGTCCACGAACCACCACCCGCTCACCAACGCCCCCTGCCGGCGGCCCTGAGAACCGCACCTTCGCGCATGCGCAGACGGGGCGCAGGGTCAGGCTGCGGTCCGGGGCGGAGCCTGGAGCTGCTCAGCCCTGCTGGGCCAGGTGAGGACGCTTCCCCTTTGATTGGGGCTGGGTTGTCCCGGGCTTTCCGCGTCGACGAGTCTGCCTGCAGTTTGGGAAGAAGCCGCGGTCGCCGGTTCTCTGGGCCGAGCAGGGGCTGCCGGCCCTAGACACTGATCCCCCCCTCTCTCTAAGGCGTGTTCGGTCGCGCGGCCGGACCCTGGGGGTGTGAGTGCGGGAGGAGGGTGCGGGTGTCCCCCAGGGGGAAGATTGACCGTTCCCCCGAGTGGGATGAGGGTCCCCATTTCCCATGGGGGTACAGGTGCCCCCACCCTCAAAGGGGCCTGGGGTCCCCGAACCACCACCCGATCAACAGCGCCCCCTGCCGGCGGCCCTGAGTACTGCACCTTTGCGCATGCGCAGACTCGGGTGGGCGGGGTCTGGCTCTGGCCGGGGCCAGAGCCGGAGCCGGGGGCTCATCAGGGCTACTGGGTCAGGTGATTACCCTTCCCCTTTCAGTGGTCCTGGCTTGCCCGGGGCTTTCCGCGCCGGCCTGTCTGCCTGCAGTTTGGGAAGAGGCCGCGGTCGCCGCTTGTCCATGGCTTACAGGGTACCCTCCCCTGACGCTGACCCCGCCCCTCCGTCTAGGTCGTGTTGGGGCCCTGGGCCGGCCCCGGGGGGTTTGAGTGCGAGAGGAGGGTGCAGGTGTAACCTAGGGGGAAGATTGACTGTTCCCCCTAGGGGGAAGAGGGTCCCCGTTCCCCATGGGGGTCGAGGTCCCGCTACGCCCAAGGGGCCTGAGGGACCCCGAAGCACCCCCCCGCTCACCAGCGCCCCCTACCCGCGGCCCTGTGAACCGCACCTTTGCGCATGCGTAGGCGGGAGGGCGGGGTCAGGCTCCGGTCCGGGGCGGAGCCTGGAGCTGCTCAGCCCTGCTGGGCCAGGTGAGGACGCTTCCCCTTTGATTGGGGCTGGGTTGTCCCGGGCTTTCCGCGTCGACGAGTCTGCCTGCAGTTTGGGAAGAGGCCGCGGTCGCCGGTTCTCTGGGCCGAGCAGGGGCTGCCGGCCCTAGACACTGATCCCCCCCTCTCTCTAAGGCGTGTTCGGTCGCGCGGACGGACCCTGGGGCTGTGAGTGCGAGAGGAGGGTGCGGTTGTCTCCCAGGGGGAAGAAAGACCGTTTCCCGAGGGGGAGGAGGGTCCCCAATCCCCATGGGGGTTCAGGTGCGCCCACCCTCAAAGGGACGGGGGTCCCCGAACCACCACCCGCTCACCAGCGCCCTCCTGCCGGCGGCCCTGAGAACTGCACCTTTGCGCATGCGCAGACTCGGGTGGGCGGGATCAGGCTGTGGCCGGGGCCGGAGCCGGAGCCGGAGCCGGGGGCTCATCAGGGCTGCTGGGTCAGGTGAGGACCCTTCCCCTTTGAGTCGTGCTGGCTTGCCCGGGGCTTTCCGCGCCGGCCTGTCTGCCTGCAGTTTGGGAAGAGGCCGCGGTCGCCACTTGTCCGGGGCTTACAGGGGGTGCCCTCCCCTGACGGTGACTCCGCCCTTCCGTCCGGGGAGTGTTGGGGCCCGGGGCCGGCCCCAGGGGGTGTGAGTGCGAGAGGAGATTGCAGGTTTCCCCTAGGGGGAAGATTGACGGTTCCCCCAAGGGGGACGAGGGTCTCCGTTCCCCATGGGGGTCGAGGTCCCCCCTACGCCCTAGGGGTCTGAGGGTCCCCGAACCACCCGCAGCACACCAGAACCCCCGGCCGGCGGCCCTGAGAACTGCACCTTTGCGCATGCGCAGACGGGTGGGCGGGGTCAGGCTCTTGTCCGGGGCGGAGCCTGGAGCTGCTCAGCCCTGCTGGGCCAGGTGAGGACGCTACCCCTTTGATTGGGGCTGGGTTGTCCCGGGCCTTCCGCCTCGGCCAGTCTGCCTGCCGTTTGGGAAGAGGCCCCGGTCGCCACTTGTCCGTGGCTTACAGGGGGTGCCCTCCCCTGACAGTGACTCCGCCCCTCCGTCTAGGGCGTGTTTGGGCCCGGGGCCGGCCCCTGGGGCTGTGAGTGCAAGAGGAGGGTGCGGGTGTCTCCCAGGGGGAAGAAAGACCGTTTCCCCGAGGGGGATGAGGGTCCACATTCCCCATGGGGGTACAGGTGCCCCCACTCTAAAAGGGGCGGGGGTCCACGAACCACCACCCGCTCACCAGCGCCCCCTTCCCGCGGTCCTGTGAACAGCACCTTTGCGCATGCGCAGGCGGGAGGGCGGGGTCAGGCTGCGGTCCGGGGCGGAGCCTGGAGCTGCTCAGCCCTGCTGGGCCAGGTGAGGACGCTTCCCCTTTGATTGGGGCTGGGTTGTCCCGGGCTTTCCGCGTCGACGAGTCTGCCTGCAGTTTGGGAAGAGGCCGCGGTCGCCGGTTCTCTGGGCCGAGCAGGGGCTGCCGGCCCTAGACACTGATCCCCCCCTCTCTCTAAGGCGTGTTTGGTCGCGCGGCCGGACCCTGGGGGTGTGAGTGCGGGAGGAGGGTGCGGGTGTCCCCCAGGGGGAAGATTGACCGTTCCCCCGAGTGGGATGAGGGTCCCCATTCCCCATGGGGGTACAGGTGCCCCCACCCTCAAACGGGCCTGGGGTCCCCGAACCACCACCCGATCAACAGCGCCCCCTGCCGGCGGCCCTGAGTACTGCACCTTTGCGCATGCGCAGACTCGGGTGGGCGGGGTCTGGCTCTGGCCAGGGCCAGAGCCGGAGCCGGGGGCTCATCAGGGCTACTGGGTCAGGTGATTACCCTTCCCCTTTCAGTGGTCCTGGCTTGCCCGGGGCTTTCCGCGCCGGCATGTCTGCCTGCAGTTTGGGAAGAGGCCGCGGTCGCCGCTTGTCCATGGCTTACAGGGTACCCTCCCCTGACGATGACCCCGCCCCTCCGTCTAGGTCGTGTTGGGGCCCGTCGCCTGCCCCAGGGGTGTGAGTGCGAGAAGAGGGTGCAGGTGTCCCCTAGGGGGAAGATTGACCGTTCCCCCGAGGGGGAAGAGGGTCCCCATTTCTCATGGGGGTAGAGGTCGCCCTACGCCCAAGGGGGCTGAGGGACCCCGAACCACCCTCCCGCTCACCAGCGCCCCCTGCCCGCGGCCCTGAGAACCGCACCTTTGCGCATGCGCAGGCGGGTTGGCGGGGTCAGGCTCCGGTCCGGGGCGGGGCCTGGAGCTCCTCAGCCCTGCTGGGCCAGGTGAGGACGCTACCCCTTTGATTGGGGCTGGGTTGTCTCGGGCCTTCCGCCTCGGCGAGTCTGCCTGCAGTTTGGGAAGAGGCCGCAGTTGCCGGTTCTCTGGGCCGAACAGGGAGTGCCCGAACTTGACACTGACCCCGCCCCTCTCTCTAGGGCGTGTTCGGTCGCGCGGACGGACCCTGGGGCTGTGAGTGCGAGAGGAGGGATCGGGTGTCCCGCAGGGGGAAGATTGACCGTTTCCCCAACGGGGATGAGGGTCCCCATTCCCCATGGGGGTACAGGTGCACCCACCCTCAAACAGGCCTGGGGTCCCCGAACCACCACCCGATCAACAGCGCCCCCTGCCGGCGGCCCTGAGTCTGCACCTTTGCGCATGCGCAGACTCGGGTGGGCGGGGTCTGGCTCTGGCCGGGGCCGGAGCCGGAGCCGGGGGCTCATCAGGGCTGCTGGGTCAGGTGATTACCCTTCCCCTTTCAGTGGTCCTGGCTTGCCCGGGGCTTTCCGCGCCGGCCTGTCTGCCTGCGGTTTGGGAAGAGGCCGCGGTCGCCGCTTGTCCATGGCTTACAGGGTACCCTCCCCTGACGCTGACCCCGCCCCTCCGTCTGGGTCGTGTTGGGGCCCTGGGCCGGCCCCGGGGGGTTTGAGTGCGAGAGGAGGGTGCAGGTGTAACCTAGGGGGAAGATTGACTGTTCCCCCTAGGGGGAAGAGGGTCCCCGTTCCCCATGGGGGTCGAGGTCCCGCTACGCCCAAGGGGCCTGAGGGACCCCGAAGCACCCCCCCGCTCACCAGCGCCCCCTACCCGCGGCCCTGTGAACCGCACCTTTGCGCATGCGTAGGCGGGAGGGCGGGGTCAGGCTCCGGTCCGGGGCGGAGCCTGGAGCTGCTCAGCCCTGCTGGGCCAGGTGAGGACGCTTCCCCTTTGATTGGGGCTGGGTTGTCCCGGGCTTTCCGCGTCGACGAGTCTGCCTGCAGTTTGGGAAGAGGCCGCGGTCGCCGGTTCTCTGGGCCGAGCAGGGGCTGCCGGCCCTAGACACTGATCCCCCCCTCTCTCTAAGGCGTGTTCGGTCGCGCGGACGGACCCTGGGGCTGTGAGTGCGAGAGGAGGGTGCGGTTGTCTCCCAGGGGGAAGAAAGACCGTTTCCCGAGGGGGAGGAGGGTCCCCAATCCCCATGGGGGTTCAGGTGCGCCCACCCTCAAAGGGACGGGGGTCCCCGAACCACCACCCGCTCACCAGCGCCCTCCTGCCGGCGGCCCTGAGAACTGCACCTTTGCGCATGCGCAGACTCGGGTGGGCGGGATCAGGCTGTGGCCGGGGCCGGAGCCGGAGCCGGAGCCGGGGGCTCATCAGGGCTGCTGGGTCAGGTGAGGACCCTTCCCCTTTGAGTCGTGCTGGCTTGCCCGGGGCTTTCCGCGCCGGCCTGTCTGCCTGCAGTTTGGGAAGAGGCCGCGGTCGCCACTTGTCCGGGGCTTACAGGGGGTGCCCTCCCCTGACGGTGACTCCGCCCTTCCGTCCGGGGAGTGTTGGGGCCCGGGGCCGGCCCCAGGGGGTGTGAGTGCGAGAGGAGATTGCAGGTTTCCCCTAGGGGGAAGATTGACGGTTCCCCCAAGGGGGACGAGGGTCTCCGTTCCCCATGGGGGTCGAGGTCCCCCCTACGCCCTAGGGGTCTGAGGGTCCCCGAACCACCCGCAGCACACCAGAACCCCCGGCCGGCGGCCCTGAGAACTGCACCTTTGCGCATGCGCAGACGGGTGGGCGGGGTCAGGCTCTTGTCCGGGGCGGAGCCTGGAGCTGCTCAGCCCTGCTGGGCCAGGTGAGGACGCTACCCCTTTGATTGGGGCTGGGTTGTCCCGGGCCTTCCGCCTCGGCCAGTCTGCCTGCCGTTTGGGAAGAGGCCCCGGTCGCCACTTGTCCGTGGCTTACAGGGGGTGCCCTCCCCTGACAGTGACCCCGCCCCTCCGTCCGGGGCGTGTTTGGGCCCGGGGCCGGCCCCTGGGGCTGTGAGTGCAAGAGGAGGGTGCGGGTGTCTCCCAGGGGGAAGAAAGACCGTTTCCCCGAGGGGGATGAGGGTCCACATTCCCCATGGGGGTACAGGTGCCCCCACTCTAAAAGGGGCGGGGGTCCACGAACCACCACCCGCTCACCAACGCCCCCTGCCGGCGGCCCTGAGAACCGCACCTTCGCGCATGCGCAGACGGGGCGCAGGGTCAGGCTGCGGTCCGGGGCGGAGCCTGGAGCTGCTCAGCCCTGCTGGGCCAGGTGAGGACGCTTCCCCTTTGATTGGGGCTGGGTTGTCCCGGGCTTTCCGCGTCGACGAGTCTGCCTGCAGTTTGGGAAGAAGCCGCGGTCGCCGGTTCTCTGGGCCGAGCAGGGGCTGCCGGCCCTAGACACTGATCCCCCCCTCTCTCTAAGGCGTGTTCGGTCGCGCGGCCGGACCCTGGGGGTGTGAGTGCGGGAGGAGGGTGCGGGTGTCCCCCAGGGGGAAGATTGACCGTTCCCCCGAGTGGGATGAGGGTCCCCATTTCCCATGGGGATACAGGTGCCCCCACCCTCAAAGGGGCCTGGGGTCCCCGAACCACCACCCGATCAACAGCGCCCCCTGCCGGCGGCCCTGAGTACTGCACCTTTGCGCATGCGCAGACTCGGGTGGGCGGGGTCTGGCTCTGGCCGGGGCCAGAGCCGGAGCCGGGGGCTCATCAGGGCTACTGGGTCAGGTGATTACCCTTCCCCTTTCAGTGGTCCTGGCTTGCCCGGGGCTTTCCGCGCCGGCCTGTCTGCCTGCAGTTTGGGAAGAGGCCGCGGTCGCCGCTTGTCCATGGCTTACAGGGTACCCTCCCCTGACGCTGACCCCGCCCCTCCGTCTAGGTCGTGTTGGGGCCCTGGGCCGGCCCCGGGGGGTTTGAGTGCGAGAGGAGGGTGCAGGTGTAACCTAGGGGGAAGATTGACTGTTCCCCCTAGGGGGAAGAGGGTCCCCGTTCCCCATGGGGGTCGAGGTCCCGCTACGCCCAAGGGGCCTGAGGGACCCCGAAGCACCCCCCCGCTCACCAGCGCCCCCTACCCGCGGCCCTGTGAACCGCACCTTTGCGCATGCGTAGGCGGGAGGGCGGGGTCAGGCTCCGGTCCGGGGCGGAGCCTGGAGCTGCTCAGCCCTGCTGGGCCAGGTGAGGACGCTTCCCCTTTGATTGGGGCTGGGTTGTCCCGGGCTTTCCGCGTCGACGAGTCTGCCTGCAGTTTGGGAAGAGGCCGCGGTCGCCGGTTCTCTGGGCCGAGCAGGGGCTGCCGGCCCTAGACACTGATCCCCCCCTCTCTCTAAGGCGTGTTCGGTCGCGCGGACGGACCCTGGGGCTGTGAGTGCGAGAGGAGGGTGCGGTTGTCTCCCAGGGGGAAGAAAGACCGTTTCCCGAGGGGGAGGAGGGTCCCCAATCCCCATGGGGGTTCAGGTGCGCCCATCCTCAAAGGGACGGGGGTCCCCGAACCACCACCCGCTCACCAGCGCCCTCCTGCCGGCGGCCCTGAGAACTGCACCTTTGCGCATGCGCAGACTCGGGTGGGCGGGATCAGGCTGTGGCCGGGGCCGGAGCCGGAGCCGGAGCCGGGGGCTCATCAGGGCTGCTGGGTCAGGTGAGGACCCTTCCCCTTTGAGTCGTGCTGGCTTGCCCGGGGTTTTCCGCGCCGGCCTGTCTGCCTGCAGTTTGGGAAGAGGCCGCGGTCGCCACTTGTCCGGGGCTTACAGGGGGTGCCCTCCCCTGACGGTGACTCCGCCCTTCCGTCCGGGGAGTGTTGGGGCCCGGGGCCGGCCCCAGGGGGTGTGAGTGCGAGAGGAGATTGCAGGTTTCCCCTAGGGGGAAGATTGACGGTTCCCCCAAGGGGGACGAGGGTCTCCGTTCCCCATGGGGGTCGAGGTCCCCCCTACGCCCTAGGGGTCTGAGGGTCCCCGAACCACCCGCAGCACACCAGAACCCCCGGCCGGCGGCCCTGAGAACTGCACCTTTGCGCATGCGCAGACGGGTGGGCGGGGTCAGGCTCTTGTCCGGGGCGGAGCCTGGAGCTGCTCAGCCCTGCTGGGCCAGGTGAGGACGCTACCCCTTTGATTGGGGCTGGGTTGTCCCGGGCCTTCCGCCTCGGCCAGTCTGCCTGCCGTTTGGGAAGAGGCCCCGGTCGCCACTTGTCCGTGGCTTACAGGGGGTGCCCTCCCCTGACAGTGACCCCGCCCCTCCGTCCGGGGCGTGTTTGGGCCCGGGGCCGGCCCCTGGGGCTGTGAGTGCAAGAGGAGGGTGCGGGTGTCTCCCAGGGGGAAGAAAGACCGTTTCCCCGAGGGGGATGAGGGTCCACATTCCCCATGGGGGTACAGGTGCCCCCACTCTAAAAGGGGCGGGGGTCCACGAACCACCACCCGCTCACCAACGCCCCCTGCCGGCGGCCCTGAGAACTGCACCTTCGCGCATGCGCAGACGGGGCGCAGGGTCAGGCTGCGGTCCGGGGCGGAGCCTGGAGCTGCTCAGCCCTGCTGGGCCAGGTGAGGACGCTTCCCCTTTGATTGGGGCTGGGTTGTCCCGGGCTTTCCGCGTCGACGAGTCTGCCTGCAGTTTGGGAAGAAGCCGCGGTCGCCGGTTCTCTGGGCCGAGCAGGGGCTGCCGGCCCTAGACACTGATCGCCCCCTCTCTCTAAGGCGTGTTCGGTCGCGCGGCCGGACCCTGGGGGTGTGAGTGCGGGAGGAGGGTGCGGGTGTCCCCCAGGGGGAAGATTGACCGTTCCCCGGAGTGGGATGAGGGTCCCCATTTCCCATGGGGGTACAGGTGCCCCCACCCTCAAAGGGGCCTGGGGTCCCCGAACCACCACCCGATCAACAGCGCCCCCTGCCGGCGGCCCTGAGTCTGCACCTTTGCGCATGCGCAGACTCGGGTGGGCGGGGTCTGGCTCTGGCCGGGGCCGGAGCCGGAGCCGGGGGCTCATCAGGGCTGCTGGGTCAGGTGATTACCCTTCCCCTTTCAGTGGTCCTGGCTTGCCCGGGGCTTTCCGCGCCGGCCTGTCTGCCTGCGGTTTGGGAAGAGGCCGCGGTCGCCGCTTGTCCATGGCTTACAGGGTACCCTCCCCTGACGCTGACCCCGCCCCTCCGTCTGGGTCGTGTTGGGGCCCTGGGCCGGCCCCGGGGGGTTTGAGTGCGAGAGGAGGGTGCAGGTGTAACCTAGGGGGAAGATTGACTGTTCCCCCTAGGGGGAAGAGGGTCCCCGTTCCCCATGGGGGTCGAGGTCCCGCTACGCCCAAGGGGCCTGAGGGACCCCGAAGCACCCCCCCGCTCACCAGCGCCCCCTACCCGCGGCCCTGTGAACCGCACCTTTGCGCATGCGTAGGCGGGAGGGCGGGGTCAGGCTCCGGTCCGGGGCGGAGCCTGGAGCTGCTCAGCCCTGCTGGGCCAGGTGAGGACGCTTCCCCTTTGATTGGGGCTGGGTTGTCCCGGGCTTTCCGCGTCGACGAGTCTGCCTGCAGTTTGGGAAGAGGCCGCGGTCGCCGGTTCTCTGGGCCGAGCAGGGGCTGCCGGCCCTAGACACTGATCCCCCCCTCTCTCTAAGGCGTGTTCGGTCGCGCGGACGGACCCTGGGGCTGTGAGTGCGAGAGGAGGGTGCGGTTGTCTCCCAGGGGGAAGAAAGACCGTTTCCCGAGGGGGAGGAGGGTCCCCAATCCCCATGGGGGTTCAGGTGCGCCCACCCTCAAAGGGACGGGGGTCCCCGAACCACCACCCGCTCACCAGCGCCCTCCTGCCGGCGGCCCTGAGAACTGCACCTTTGCGCATGCGCAGACTCGGGTGGGCGGGATCAGGCTGTGGCCGGGGCCGGAGCCGGAGCCGGAGCCGGGGGCTCATCAGGGCTGCTGGGTCAGGTGAGGACCCTTCCCCTTTGAGTCGTGCTGGCTTGCCCGGGGCTTTCCGCGCCGGCCTGTCTGCCTGCAGTTTGGGAAGAGGCCGCGGTCGCCACTTGTCCGGGGCTTACAGGGGGTGCCCTCCCCTGACGGTGACTCCGCCCTTCCGTCCGGGGAGTGTTGGGGCCCGGGGCCGGCCCCAGGGGGTGTGAGTGCGAGAGGAGATTGCAGGTTTCCCCTAGGGGGAAGATTGACGGTTCCCCCAAGGGGGACGAGGGTCTCCGTTCCCCATGGGGGTCGAGGTCCCCCCTACGCCCTAGGGGTCTGAGGGTCCCCGAACCACCCGCAGCACACCAGAACCCCCGGCCGGCGGCCCTGAGAACTGCACCTTTGCGCATGCGCAGACGGGTGGGCGGGGTCAGGCTCTTGTCCGGGGCGGAGCCTGGAGCTGCTCAGCCCTGCTGGGCCAGGTGAGGACGCTACCCCTTTGATTGGGGCTGGGTTGTCCCGGGCCTTCCGCCTCGGCCAGTCTGCCTGCCGTTTGGGAAGAGGCCCCGGTCGCCACTTGTCCGTGGCTTACAGGGGGTGCCCTCCCCTGACAGTGACCCCGCCCCTCCGTCCGGGGCGTGTTTGGGCCCGGGGCCGGCCCCTGGGGCTGTGAGTGCAAGAGGAGGGTGCGGGTGTCTCCCAGGGGGAAGAAAGACCGTTTCCCCGAGGGGGATGAGGGTCCACATTCCCCATGGGGGTACAGGTGCCCCCACTCTAAAAGGGGCGGGGGTCCACGAACCACCACCCGCTCACCAACGCCCCCTGCCGGCGGCCCTGAGAACCGCACCTTCGCGCATGCGCAGACGGGGCGCAGGGTCAGGCTGCGGTCCGGGGCGGAGCCTGGAGCTGCTCAGCCCTGCTGGGCCAGGTGAGGACGCTTCCCCTTTGATTGGGGCTGGGTTGTCCCGGGCTTTCCGCGTCGACGAGTCTGCCTGCAGTTTGGGAAGAAGCCGCGGTCGCCGGTTCTCTGGGCCGAGCAGGGGCTGCCGGCCCTAGACACTGATCCCCCCCTCTCTCTAAGGCGTGTTCGGTCGCGCGGCCGGACCCTGGGGGTGTGAGTGCGGGAGGAGGGTGCGGGTGTCCCCCAGGGGGAAGATTGACCGTTCCCCCGAGTGGGATGAGGGTCCCCATTTCCCATGGGGATACAGGTGCCCCCACCCTCAAAGGGGCCTGGGGTCCCCGAACCACCACCCGATCAACAGCGCCCCCTGCCGGCGGCCCTGAGTACTGCACCTTTGCGCATGCGCAGACTCGGGTGGGCGGGGTCTGGCTCTGGCCGGGGCCAGAGCCGGAGCCGGGGGCTCATCAGGGCTACTGGGTCAGGTGATTACCCTTCCCCTTTCAGTGGTCCTGGCTTGCCCGGGGCTTTCCGCGCCGGCCTGTCTGCCTGCAGTTTGGGAAGAGGCCGCGGTCGCCGCTTGTCCATGGCTTACAGGGTACCCTCCCCTGACGCTGACCCCGCCCCTCCGTCTAGGTCGTGTTGGGGCCCTGGGCCGGCCCCGGGGGGTTTGAGTGCGAGAGGAGGGTGCAGGTGTAACCTAGGGGGAAGATTGACTGTTCCCCCTAGGGGGAAGAGGGTCCCCGTTCCCCATGGGGGTCGAGGTCCCGCTACGCCCAAGGGGCCTGAGGGACCCCGAAGCACCCCCCCGCTCACCAGCGCCCCCTACCCGCGGCCCTGTGAACCGCACCTTTGCGCATGCGTAGGCGGGAGGGCGGGGTCAGGCTCCGGTCCGGGGCGGAGCCTGGAGCTGCTCAGCCCTGCTGGGCCAGGTGAGGACGCTTCCCCTTTGATTGGGGCTGGGTTGTCCCGGGCTTTCCGCGTCGACGAGTCTGCCTGCAGTTTGGGAAGAGGCCGCGGTCGCCGGTTCTCTGGGCCGAGCAGGGGCTGCCGGCCCTAGACACTGATCCCCCCCTCTCTCTAAGGCGTGTTCGGTCGCGCGGACGGACCCTGGGGCTGTGAGTGCGAGAGGAGGGTGCGGTTGTCTCCCAGGGGGAAGAAAGACCGTTTCCCGAGGGGGAGGAGGGTCCCCAATCCCCATGGGGGTTCAGGTGCGCCCACCCTCAAAGGGACGGGGGTCCCCGAACCACCACCCGCTCACCAGCGCCCTCCTGCCGGCGGCCCTGAGAACTGCACCTTTGCGCATGCGCAGACTCGGGTGGGCGGGATCAGGCTGTGGCCGGGGCCGGAGCCGGAGCCGGAGCCGGAGCCGGGGGCTCATCAGGGCTGCTGGGTCAGGTGAGGACCCTTCCCCTTTGAGTCGTGCTGGCTTGCCCGGGGCTTTCCGCGCCGGCCTGTCTGCCTGCAGTTTGGGAAGAGGCCGCGGTCGCCACTTGTCCGGGGCTTACAGGGGGTGCCCTCCCCTGACGGTGACTCCGCCCTTCCGTCCGGGGAGTGTTGGGGCCCGGGGCCGGCCCCAGGGGGTGTGAGTGCGAGAGGAGATTGCAGGTTTCCCCTAGGGGGAAGATTGACGGTTCCCCCAAGGGGGACGAGGGTCTCCGTTCCCCATGGGGGTCGAGGTCCCCCCTACGCCCTAGGGGTCTGAGGGTCCCCGAACCACCCGCAGCACACCAGAACCCCCGGCCGGCGGCCCTGAGAACTGCACCTTTGCGCATGCGCAGACGGGTGGGCGGGGTCAGGCTCTTGTCCGGGGCGGAGCCTGGAGCTGCTCAGCCCTGCTGGGCCAGGTGAGGACGCTACCCCTTTGATTGGGGCTGGGTTGTCCCGGGCCTTCCGCCTCGGCCAGTCTGCCTGCCGTTTGGGAAGAGGCCCCGGTCGCCACTTGTCCGTGGCTTACAGGGGGTGCCCTCCCCTGACAGTGACCCCGCCCCTCCGTCCGGGGCGTGTTTGGGCCCGGGGCCGGCCCCTGGGGCTGTGAGTGCAAGAGGAGGGTGCGGGTGTCTCCCAGGGGGAAGAAAGACCGTTTCCCCGAGGGGGATGAGGGTCCACATTCCCCATGGGGGTACAGGTGCCCCCACTCTAAAAGGGGCGGGGGTCCACGAACCACCACCCGCTCACCAACGCCCCCTGCCGGCGGCCCTGAGAACCGCACCTTCGCGCATGCGCAGACGGGGCGCAGGGTCAGGCTGCGGTCCGGGGCGGAGCCTGGAGCTGCTCAGCCCTGCTGGGCCAGGTGAGGACGCTTCCCCTTTGATTGGGGCTGGGTTGTCCCGGGCTTTCCGCGTCGACGAGTCTGCCTGCAGTTTGGGAAGAAGCCGCGGTCGCCGGTTCTCTGGGCCGAGCAGGGGCTGCCGGCCCTAGACACTGATCCCCCCCTCTCTCTAAGGCGTGTTCGGTCGCGCGGCCGGACCCTGGGGGTGTGAGTGCGGGAGGAGGGTGCGGGTGTCCCCCAGGGGGAAGATTGACCGTTCCCCCGAGTGGGATGAGGGTCCCCATTTCCCATGGGGGTACAGGTGCCCCCACCCTCAAAGGGGCCTGGGGTCCCCGAACCACCACCCGATCAACAGCGCCCCCTGCCGGCGGCCCTGAGTACTGCACCTTTGCGCATGCGCAGACTCGGGTGGGCGGGGTCTGGCTCTGGCCGGGGCCAGAGCCGGAGCCGGGGGCTCATCAGGGCTACTGGGTCAGGTGATTACCCTTCCCCTTTCAGTGGTCCTGGCTTGCCCGGGGCTTTCCGCGCCGGCCTGTCTGCCTGCAGTTTGGGAAGAGGCCGCGGTCGCCGCTTGTCCATGGCTTACAGGGTACCCTCCCCTGACGCTGACCCCGCCCCTCCGTCTAGGTCGTGTTGGGGCCCTGGGCCGGCCCCGGGGGGTTTGAGTGCGAGAGGAGGGTGCAGGTGTAACCTAGGGGGAAGATTGACTGTTCCCCCTAGGGGGAAGAGGGTCCCCGTTCCCCATGGGGGTCGAGGTCCCGCTACGCCCAAGGGGCCTGAGGGACCCCGAAGCACCCCCCCGCTCACCAGCGCCCCCTACCCGCGGCCCTGTGAACCGCACCTTTGCGCATGCGTAGGCGGGAGGGCGGGGTCAGGTTCCGGTCCGGGGCGGAGCCTGGAGCTGCTCAGCCCTGCTGGGCCAGGTGAGGACGCTTCCCCTTTGATTGGGGCTGGGTTGTCCCGGGCTTTCCGCGTCGACGAGTCTGCCTGCAGTTTGGGAAGAGGCCGCGGTCGCCGGTTCTCTGGGCCGAGCAGGGGCTGCCGGCCCTAGACACTGATCCCCCCCTCTCTCTAAGGCGTGTTCGGTCGCGCGGACGGACCCTGGGGCTGTGAGTGCGAGAGGAGGGTGCGGTTGTCTCCCAGGGGGAAGAAAGACCGTTTCCCGAGGGGGAGGAGGGTCCCCAATCCCCATGGGGGTTCAGGTGCGCCCACCCTCAAAGGGACGGGGGTCCCCGAACCACCACCCGCTCACCAGCGCCCTCCTGCCGGCGGCCCTGAGAACTGCACCTTTGCGCATGCGCAGACTCGGGTGGGCGGGATCAGGCTGTGGCCGGGGCCGGAGCCGGAGCCGGAGCCGGGGGCTCATCAGGGCTGCTGGGTCAGGTGAGGACCCTTCCCCTTTGAGTCGTGCTGGCTTGCCCGGGGCTTTCCGCGCCGGCCTGTCTGCCTGCAGTTTGGGAAGAGGCCGCGGTCGCCACTTGTCCGGGGCTTACAGGGGGTGCCCTCCCCTGACGGTGACTCCGCCCTTCCGTCCGGGGAGTGTTGGGGCCCGGGGCCGGCCCCAGGGGGTGTGAGTGCGAGAGGAGATTGCAGGTTTCCCCTAGGGGGAAGATTGACGGTTCCCCCAAGGGGGACGAGGGTCTCCGTTCCCCATGGGGGTCGAGGTCCCCCCTACGCCCTAGGGGTCTGAGGGTCCCCGAACCACCCGCAGCACACCAGAACCCCCGGCCGGCGGCCCTGAGAACTGCACCTTTGCGCATGCGCAGACGGGTGGGCGGGGTCAGGCTCTTGTCCGGGGCGGAGCCTGGAGCTGCTCAGCCCTGCTGGGCCAGGTGAGGACGCTACCCCTTTGATTGGGGCTGGGTTGTCCCGGGCCTTCCGCCTCGGCCAGTCTGCCTGCCGTTTGGGAAGAGGCCCCGGTCGCCACTTGTCCGTGGCTTACAGGGGGTGCCCTCCCCTGACAGTGACCCCGCCCCTCCGTCCGGGGCGTGTTTGGGCCCGGGGCCGGCCCCTGGGGCTGTGAGTGCAAGAGGAGGGTGCGGGTGTCTCCCAGGGGGAAGAAAGACCGTTTCCCCGAGGGGGATGAGGGTCCACATTCCCCATGGGGGTACAGGTGCCCCCACTCTAAAAGGGGCGGGGGTCCACGAACCACCACCCGCTCACCAACGCCCCCTGCCGGCGGCCCTGAGAACCGCACCTTCGCGCATGCGCAGACGGGGCGCAGGGTCAGGCTGCGGTCCGGGGCGGAGCCTGGAGCTGCTCAGCCCTGCTGGGCCAGGTGAGGACGCTTCCCCTTTGATTGGGGCTGGGTTGTCCCGGGCTTTCCGCGTCGACGAGTCTGCCTGCAGTTTGGGAAGAAGCCGCGGTCGCCGGTTCTCTGGGCCGAGCAGGGGCTGCCGGCCCTAGACACTGATCCCCCCCTCTCTCTAAGGCGTGTTCGGTCGCGCGGCCGGACCCTGGGGGTGTGAGTGCGGGAGGAGGGTGCGGGTGTCCCCCAGGGGGAAGATTGACCGTTCCCCCGAGTGGGATGAGGGTCCCCATTTCCCATGGGGGTACAGGTGCCCCCACCCTCAAAGGGGCCTGGGGTCCCCGAACCACCACCCGATCAACAGCGCCCCCTGCCGGCGGCCCTGAGTACTGCACCTTTGCGCATGCGCAGACTCGGGTGGGCGGGGTCTGGCTCTGGCCGGGGCCAGAGCCGGAGCCGGGGGCTCATCAGGGCTACTGGGTCAGGTGATTACCCTTCCCCTTTCAGTGGTCCTGGCTTGCCCGGGGCTTTCCGCGCCGGCCTGTCTGCCTGCAGTTTGGGAAGAGGCCGCGGTCGCCGCTTGTCCATGGCTTACAGGGTACCCTCCCCTGACGCTGACCCCGCCCCTCCGTCTAGGTCGTGTTGGGGCCCTGGGCCGGCCCCGGGGGGTTTGAGTGCGAGAGGAGGGTGCAGGTGTAACCTAGGGGGAAGATTGACTGTTCCCCCTAGGGGGAAGAGGGTCCCCGTTCCCCATGGGGGTCGAGGTCCCGCTACGCCCAAGGGGCCTGAGGGACCCCGAAGCACCCCCCCGCTCACCAGCGCCCCCTACCCGCGGCCCTGTGAACCGCACCTTTGCGCATGCGTAGGCGGGAGGGCGGGGTCAGGCTCCGGTCCGGGGCGGAGCCTGGAGCTGCTCAGCCCTGCTGGGCCAGGTGAGGACGCTTCCCCTTTGATTGGGGCTGGGTTGTCCCGGGCTTTCCGCGTCGACGAGTCTGCCTGCAGTTTGGGAAGAGGCCGCGGTCGCCGGTTCTCTGGGCCGAGCAGGGGCTGCCGGCCCTAGACACTGATCCCCCCCTCTCTCTAAGGCGTGTTCGGTCGCGCGGACGGACCCTGGGGCTGTGAGTGCGAGAGGAGGGTGCGGTTGTCTCCCAGGGGGAAGAAAGACCGTTTCCCGAGGGGGAGGAGGGTCCCCAATCCCCATGGGGGTTCAGGTGCGCCCACCCTCAAAGGGACGGGGGTCCCCGAACCACCACCCGCTCACCAGCGCCCTCCTGCCGGCGGCCCTGAGAACTGCACCTTTGCGCATGCGCAGACTCGGGTGGGCGGGATCAGGCTGTGGCCGGGGCCGGAGCCGGAGCCGGAGCCGGGGGCTCATCAGGGCTGCTGGGTCAGGTGAGGACCCTTCCCCTTTGAGTCGTGCTGGCTTGCCCGGGGCTTTCCGCGCCGGCCTGTCTGCCTGCAGTTTGGGAAGAGGCCGCGGTCGCCACTTGTCCGGGGCTTACAGGGGGTGCCCTCCCCTGACGGTGACTCCGCCCTTCCGTCCGGGGAGTGTTGGGGCCCGGGGCCGGCCCCAGGGGGTGTGAGTGCGAGAGGAGATTGCAGGTTTCCCCTAGGGGGAAGATTGACGGTTCCCCCAAGGGGGACGAGGGTCTCCGTTCCCCATGGGGGTCGAGGTCCCCCCTACGCCCTAGGGGTCTGAGGGTCCCCGAACCACCCGCAGCACACCAGAACCCCCGGCCGGCGGCCCTGAGAACTGCACCTTTGCGCATGCGCAGACGGGTGGGCGGGGTCAGGCTCTTGTCCGGGGCGGAGCCTGGAGCTGCTCAGCCCTGCTGGGCCAGGTGAGGACGCTACCCCTTTGATTGGGGCTGGGTTGTCCCGGGCCTTCCGCCTCGGCCAGTCTGCCTGCCGTTTGGGAAGAGGCCCCGGTCGCCACTTGTCCGTGGCTTACAGGGGGTGCCCTCCCCTGACAGTGACCCCGCCCCTCCGTCCGGGGCGTGTTTGGGCCCGGGGCCGGCCCCTGGGGCTGTGAGTGCAAGAGGAGGGTGCGGGTGTCTCCCAGGGGGAAGAAAGACCGTTTCCCCGAGGGGGATGAGGGTCCACATTCCCCATGGGGGTACAGGTGCCCCCACTCTAAAAGGGGCGGGGGTCCACGAACCACCACCCGCTCACCAACGCCCCCTGCCGGCGGCCCTGAGAACCGCACCTTCGCGCATGCGCAGACGGGGCGCAGGGTCAGGCTGCGGTCCGGGGCGGAGCCTGGAGCTGCTCAGCCCTGCTGGGCCAGGTGAGGACGCTTCCCCTTTGATTGGGGCTGGGTTGTCCCGGGCTTTCCGCGTCGACGAGTCTGCCTGCAGTTTGGGAAGAAGCCGCGGTCGCCGGTTCTCTGGGCCGAGCAGGGGCTGCCGGCCCTAGACACTGATCCCCCCCTCTCTCTAAGGCGTGTTCGGTCGCGCGGCCGGACCCTGGGGGTGTGAGTGCGGGAGGAGGGTGCGGGTGTCCCCCAGGGGGAAGATTGACCGTTCCCCCGAGTGGGATGAGGGTCCCCATTTCCCATGGGGGTACAGGTGCCCCCACCCTCAAAGGGGCCTGGGGTCCCCGAACCACCACCCGATCAACAGCGCCCCCTGCCGGCGGCCCTGAGTACTGCACCTTTGCGCATGCGCAGACTCGGGTGGGCGGGGTCTGGCTCTGGCCGGGGCCAGAGCCGGAGCCGGGGGCTCATCAGGGCTACTGGGTCAGGTGATTACCCTTCCCCTTTCAGTGGTCCTGGCTTGCCCGGGGCTTTCCGCGCCGGCCTGTCTGCCTGCAGTTTGGGAAGAGGCCGCGGTCGCCGCTTGTCCATGGCTTACAGGGTACCCTCCCCTGACGCTGACCCCGCCCCTCCGTCTAGGTCGTGTTGGGGCCCTGGGCCGGCCCCGGGGGGTTTGAGTGCGAGAGGAGGGTGCAGGTGTAACCTAGGGGGAAGATTGACTGTTCCCCCTAGGGGGAAGAGGGTCCCCGTTCCCCATGGGGGTCGAGGTCCCGCTACGCCCAAGGGGCCTGAGGGACCCCGAAGCACCCCCCCGCTCACCAGCGCCCCCTACCCGCGGCCCTGTGAACCGCACCTTTGCGCATGCGTAGGCGGGAGGGCGGGGTCAGGCTCCGGTCCGGGGCGGAGCCTGGAGCTGCTCAGCCCTGCTGGGCCAGGTGAGGACGCTTCCCCTTTGATTGGGGCTGGGTTGTCCCGGGCTTTCCGCGTCGACGAGTCTGCCTGCAGTTTGGGAAGAGGCCGCGGTCGCCGGTTCTCTGGGCCGAGCAGGGGCTGCCGGCCCTAGACACTGATCCCCCCCTCTCTCTAAGGCGTGTTCGGTCGCGCGGACGGACCCTGGGGCTGTGAGTGCGAGAGGAGGGTGCGGTTGTCTCCCAGGGGGAAGAAAGACCGTTTCCCGAGGGGGAGGAGGGTCCCCAATCCCCATGGGGGTTCAGGTGCGCCCACCCTCAAAGGGACGGGGGTCCCCGAACCACCACCCGCTCACCAGCGCCCTCCTGCCGGCGGCCCTGAGAACTGCACCTTTGCGCATGCGCAGACTCGGGTGGGCGGGATCAGGCTGTGGCCGGGGCCGGAGCCGGAGCCGGAGCCGGGGGCTCATCAGGGCTGCTGGGTCAGGTGAGGACCCTTCCCCTTTGAGTCGTGCTGGCTTGCCCGGGGCTTTCCGCGCCGGCCTGTCTGCCTGCAGTTTGGGAAGAGGCCGCGGTCGCCACTTGTCCGGGGCTTACAGGGGGTGCCCTCCCCTGACGGTGACTCCGCCCTTCCGTCCGGGGAGTGTTGGGGCCCGGGGCCGGCCCCAGGGGGTGTGAGTGCGAGAGGAGATTGCAGGTTTCCCCTAGGGGGAAGATTGACGGTTCCCCCAAGGGGGACGAGGGTCTCCGTTCCCCATGGGGGTCGAGGTCCCCCCTACGCCCTAGGGGTCTGAGGGTCCCCGAACCACCCGCAGCACACCAGAACCCCCGGCCGGCGGCCCTGAGAACTGCACCTTTGCGCATGCGCAGACGGGTGGGCGGGGTCAGGCTCTTGTCCGGGGCGGAGCCTGGAGCTGCTCAGCCCTGCTGGGCCAGGTGAGGACGCTACCCCTTTGATTGGGGCTGGGTTGTCCCGGGCCTTCCGCCTCGGCCAGTCTGCCTGCCGTTTGGGAAGAGGCCCCGGTCGCCACTTGTCCGTGGCTTACAGGGGGTGCCCTCCCCTGACAGTGACCCCGCCCCTCCGTCCGGGGCGTGTTTGGGCCCGGGGCCGGCCCCTGGGGCTGTGAGTGCAAGAGGAGGGTGCGGGTGTCTCCCAGGGGGAAGAAAGACCGTTTCCCCGAGGGGGATGAGGGTCCACATTCCCCATGGGGGTACAGGTGCCCCCACTCTAAAAGGGGCGGGGGTCCACGAACCACCACCCGCTCACCAACGCCCCCTGCCGGCGGCCCTGAGAACTGCACCTTCGCGCATGCGCAGACGGGGCGCAGGGTCAGGCTGCGGTCCGGGGCGGAGCCTGGAGCTGCTCAGCCCTGCTGGGCCAGGTGAGGACGCTTCCCCTTTGATTGGGGCTGGGTTGTCCCGGGCTTTCCGCGTCGACGAGTCTGCCTGCAGTTTGGGAAGAAGCCGCGGTCGCCGGTTCTCTGGGCCGAGCAGGGGCTGCTGGCCCTAGACACTGATCCCCCCCTCTCTCTAAGGCGTGTTCGGTCGCGCGGCCGGACCCTGGGGGTGTGAGTGCGGGAGGAGGGTGCGGGTGTCCCCCAGGGGGAAGATTGACCGTTCCCCCGAGTGGGATGAGGGTCCCCATTTCCCATGGGGGTACAGGTGCCCCCACCCTCAAAGGGGCCTGGGGTCCCCGAACCACCACCCGATCAACAGCGCCCCCTGCCGGCGGCCCTGAGTACTGCACCTTTGCGCATGCGCAGACTCGGGTGGGCGGGGTCTGGCTCTGGCCGGGGCCAGAGCCGGAGCCGGGGGCTCATCAGGGCTACTGGGTCAGGTGATTACCCTTCCCCTTTCAGTGGTCCTGGCTTGCCCGGGGCTTTCCGCGCCGGCCTGTCTGCCTGCAGTTTGGGAAGAGGCCGCGGTCGCCGCTTGTCCATGGCTTACAGGGTACCCTCCCCTGACGCTGACCCCGCCCCTCCGTCTAGGTCGTGTTGGGGCCCTGGGCCGGCCCCGGGGGGTTTGAGTGCGAGAGGAGGGTGCAGGTGTAACCTAGGGGGAAGATTGACTGTTCCCCCTAGGGGGAAGAGGGTCCCCGTTCCCCATGGGGGTCGAGGTCCCGCTACGCCCAAGGGGCCTGAGGGACCCCGAAGCACCCCCCCGCTCACCAGCGCCCCCTACCCGCGGCCCTGTGAACCGCACCTTTGCGCATGCGTAGGCGGGAGGGCGGGGTCAGGCTCCGGTCCGGGGCGGAGCCTGGAGCTGCTCAGCCCTGCTGGGCCAGGTGAGGACGCTTCCCCTTTGATTGGGGCTGGGTTGTCCCGGGCTTTCCGCGTCGACGAGTCTGCCTGCAGTTTGGGAAGAGGCCGCGGTCGCCGGTTCTCTGGGCCGAGCAGGGGCTGCCGGCCCTAGACACTGATCCCCCCCTCTCTCTAAGGCGTGTTCGGTCGCGCGGACGGACCCTGGGGCTGTGAGTGCGAGAGGAGGGTGCGGTTGTCTCCCAGGGGGAAGAAAGACCGTTTCCCGAGGGGGAGGAGGGTCCCCAATCCCCATGGGGGTTCAGGTGCGCCCACCCTCAAAGGGACGGGGGTCCCCGAACCACCACCCGCTCACCAGCGCCCTCCTGCCGGCGGCCCTGAGAACTGCACCTTTGCGCATGCGCAGACTCGGGTGGGCGGGATCAGGCTGTGGCCGGGGCCGGAGCCGGAGCCGGAGCCGGGGGCTCATCAGGGCTGCTGGGTCAGGTGAGGACCCTTCCCCTTTGAGTCGTGCTGGCTTGCCCGGGGCTTTCCACGCCGGCCTGTCTGCCTGCAGTTTGGGAAGAGGCCGCGGTCGCCACTTGTCCGGGGCTTACAGGGGGTGCCCTCCCCTGACGGTGACTCCGCCCTTCCGTCCGGGGAGTGTTGGGGCCCGGGGCCGGCCCCAGGGGGTGTGAGTGCGAGAGGAGATTGCAGGTTTCCCCTAGGGGGAAGATTGACGGTTCCCCCAAGGGGGACGAGGGTCTCCGTTCCCCATGGGGGTCGAGGTCCCCCCTACGCCCTAGGGGTCTGAGGGTCCCCGAACCACCCGCAGCACACCAGAACCCCCGGCCGGCGGCCCTGAGAACTGCACCTTTGCGCATGCGCAGACGGGTGGGCGGGGTCAGGCTCTTGTCCGGGGCGGAGCCTGGAGCTGCTCAGCCCTGCTGGGCCAGGTGAGGACGCTACCCCTTTGATTGGGGCTGGGTTGTCCCGGGCCTTCCGCCTCGGCCAGTCTGCCTGCCGTTTGGGAAGAGGCCCCGGTCGCCACTTGTCCGTGGCTTACAGGGGGTGCCCTCCCCTGACAGTGACCCCGCCCCTCCGTCCGGGGCGTGTTTGGGCCCGGGGCCGGCCCCTGGGGCTGTGAGTGCAAGAGGAGGGTGCGGGTGTCTCCCAGGGGGAAGAAAGACCGTTTCCCCGAGGGGGATGAGGGTCCACATTCCCCATGGGGGTACAGGTGCCCCCACTCTAAAAGGGGCGGGGGTCCACGAACCACCACCCGCTCACCAACGCCCCCTGCCGGCGGCCCTGAGAACCGCACCTTCGCGCATGCGCAGACGGGGCGCAGGGTCAGGCTGCGGTCCGGGGCGGAGCCTGGAGCTGCTCAGCCCTGCTGGGCCAGGTGAGGACGCTTCCCCTTTGATTGGGGCTGGGTTGTCCCGGGCTTTCCGCGTCGACGAGTCTGCCTGCAGTTTGGGAAGAAGCCGCGGTCGCCGGTTCTCTGGGCCGAGCAGGGGCTGCCGGCCCTAGACACTGATCCCCCCCTCTCTCTAAGGCGTGTTCGGTCGCGCGGCCGGACCCTGGGGGTGTGAGTGCGGGAGGAGGGTGCGGGTGTCCCCCAGGGGGAAGATTGACCGTTCCCCCGAGTGGGATGAGGGTCCCCATTTCCCATGGGGGTACAGGTGCCCCCACCCTCAAAGGGGCCTGGGGTCCCCGAACCACCACCCGATCAACAGCGCCCCCTGCCGGCGGCCCTGAGTACTGCACCTTTGCGCATGCGCAGACTCGGGTGGGCGGGGTCTGGCTCTGGCCGGGGCCAGAGCCGGAGCCGGGGGCTCATCAGGGCTACTGGGTCAGGTGATTACCCTTCCCCTTTCAGTGGTCCTGGCTTGCCCGGGGCTTTCCGCGCCGGCCTGTCTGCCTGCAGTTTGGGAAGAGGCCGCGGTCGCCGCTTGTCCATGGCTTACAGGGTACCCTCCCCTGACGCTGACCCCGCCCCTCCGTCTAGGTCGTGTTGGGGCCCTGGGCCGGCCCCGGGGGGTTTGAGTGCGAGAGGAGGGTGCAGGTGTAACCTAGGGGGAAGATTGACTGTTCCCCCTAGGGGGAAGAGGGTCCCCGTTCCCCATGGGGGTCGAGGTCCCGCTACGCCCAAGGGGCCTGAGGGACCCCGAAGCACCCCCCCGCTCACCAGCGCCCCCTACCCGCGGCCCTGTGAACCGCACCTTTGCGCATGCGTAGGCGGGAGGGCGGGGTCAGGCTCCGGTCCGGGGCGGAGCCTGGAGCTGCTCAGCCCTGCTGGGCCAGGTGAGGACGCTTCCCCTTTGATTGGGGCTGGGTTGTCCCGGGCTTTCCGCGTCGACGAGTCTGCCTGCAGTTTGGGAAGAGGCCGCGGTCGCCGGTTCTCTGGGCCGAGCAGGGGCTGCCGGCCCTAGACACTGATCCCCCCCTCTCTCTAAGGCGTGTTCGGTCGCGCGGACGGACCCTGGGGCTGTGAGTGCGAGAGGAGGGTGCGGTTGTCTCCCAGGGGGAAGAAAGACCGTTTCCCGAGGGGGAGGAGGGTCCCCAATCCCCATGGGGGTTCAGGTGCGCCCACCCTCAAAGGGACGGGGGTTCCCGAACCACCACCCGCTCACCAGCGCCCTCCTGCCGGCGGCCCTGAGAACTGCACCTTTGCGCATGCGCAGACTCGGGTGGGCGGGATCAGGCTGTGGCCGGGGCCGGAGCCGGAGCCGGAGCCGGGGGCTCATCAGGGCTGCTGGGTCAGGTGAGGACCCTTCCCCTTTGAGTCGTGCTGGCTTGCCCGGGGCTTTCCGCGCCGGCCTGTCTGCCTGCAGTTTGGGAAGAGGCCGCGGTCGCCACTTGTCCGGGGCTTACAGGGGGTGCCCTCCCCTGACGGTGACTCCGCCCTTCCGTCCGGGGAGTGTTGGGGCCCGGGGCCGGCCCCAGGGGGTGTGAGTGCGAGAGGAGATTGCAGGTTTCCCCTAGGGGGAAGATTGACGGTTCCCCCAAGGGGGACGAGGGTCTCCGTTCCCCATGGGGGTCGAGGTCCCCCCTACGCCCTAGGGGTCTGAGGGTCCCCGAACCACCCGCAGCACACCAGAACCCCCGGCCGGCGGCCCTGAGAACTGCACCTTTGCGCATGCGCAGACGGGTGGGCGGGGTCAGGCTCTTGTCCGGGGCGGAGCCTGGAGCTGCTCAGCCCTGCTGGGCCAGGTGAGGACGCTACCCCTTTGATTGGGGCTGGGTTGTCCCGGGCCTTCCGCCTCGGCCAGTCTGCCTGCCGTTTGGGAAGAGGCCCCGGTCGCCACTTGTCCGTGGCTTACAGGGGGTGCCCTCCCCTGACAGTGACCCCGCCCCTCCGTCCGGGGCGTGTTTGGGCCCGGGGCCGGCCCCTGGGGCTGTGAGTGCAAGAGGAGGGTGCGGGTGTCTCCCAGGGGGAAGAAAGACCGTTTCCCCGAGGGGGATGAGGGTCCACATTCCCCATGGGGGTACAGGTGCCCCCACTCTAAAAGGGGCGGGGGTCCACGAACCACCACCCGCTCACCAACGCCCCCTGCCGGCGGCCCTGAGAACCGCACCTTCGCGCATGCGCAGACGGGGCGCAGGGTCAGGCTGCGGTCCGGGGCGGAGCCTGGAGCTGCTCAGCCCTGCTGGGCCAGGTGAGGACGCTTCCCCTTTGATTGGGGCTGGGTTGTCCCGGGCTTTCCGCGTCGACGAGTCTGCCTGCAGTTTGGGAAGAAGCCGCGGTCGCCGGTTCTCTGGGCCGAGCAGGGGCTGCCGGCCCTAGACACTGATCCCCCCCTCTCTCTAAGGCGTGTTCGGTCGCGCGGCCGGACCCTGGGGGTGTGAGTGCGGGAGGAGGGTGCGGGTGTCCCCCAGGGGGAAGATTGACCGTTCCCCCGAGTGGGATGAGGGTCCCCATTTCCCATGGGGGTACAGGTGCCCCCACCCTCAAAGGGGCCTGGGGTCCCCGAACCACCACCCGATCAACAGCGCCCCCTGCCGGCGGCCCTGAGTACTGCACCTTTGCGCATGCGCAGACTCGGGTGGGCGGGGTCTGGCTCTGGCCGGGGCCAGAGCCGGAGCCGGGGGCTCATCAGGGCTACTGGGTCAGGTGATTACCCTTCCCCTTTCAGTGGTCCTGGCTTGCCCGGGGCTTTCCGCGCCGGCCTGTCTGCCTGCAGTTTGGGAAGAGGCCGCGGTCGCCGCTTGTCCATGGCTTACAGGGTACCCTCCCCTGACGCTGACCCCGCCCCTCCGTCTAGGTCGTGTTGGGGCCCTGGGCCGGCCCCGGGGGGTTTGAGTGCGAGAGGAGGGTGCAGGTGTAACCTAGGGGGAAGATTGACTGTTCCCCCTAGGGGGAAGAGGGTCCCCGTTCCCCATGGGGGTCGAGGTCCCGCTACGCCCAAGGGGCCTGAGGGACCCCGAAGCACCCCCCCGCTCACCAGCGCCCCCTACCCGCGGCCCTGTGAACCGCACCTTTGCGCATGCGTAGGCGGGAGGGCGGGGTCAGGCTCCGGTCCGGGGCGGAGCCTGGAGCTGCTCAGCCCTGCTGGGCCAGGTGAGGACGCTTCCCCTTTGATTGGGGCTGGGTTGTCCCGGGCTTTCCGCGTCGACGAGTCTGCCTGCAGTTTGGGAAGAGGCCGCGGTCGCCGGTTCTCTGGGCCGAGCAGGGGCTGCCGGCCCTAGACACTGATCCCCCCCTCTCTCTAAGGCGTGTTCGGTCGCGCGGACGGACCCTGGGGCTGTGAGTGCGAGAGGAGGGTGCGGTTGTCTCCCAGGGGGAAGAAAGACCGTTTCCCGAGGGGGAGGAGGGTCCCCAATCCCCATGGGGGTTCAGGTGCGCCCACCCTCAAAGGGACGGGGGTCCCCGAACCACCACCCGCTCACCAGCGCCCTCCTGCCGGCGGCCCTGAGAACTGCACCTTTGCGCATGCGCAGACTCGGGTGGGCGGGATCAGGCTGTGGCCGGGGCCGGAGCCGGAGCCGGAGCCGGAGCCGGGGGCTCATCAGGGCTGCTGGGTCAGGTGAGGACCCTTCCCCTTTGAGTCGTGCTGGCTTGCCCGGGGCTTTCCGCGCCGGCCTGTCTGCCTGCAGTTTGGGAAGAGGCCGCGGTCGCCACTTGTCCGGGGCTTACAGGGGGTGCCCTCCCCTGACGGTGACTCCGCCCTTCCGTCCGGGGAGTGTTGGGGCCCGGGGCCGGCCTCAGGGGGTGTGAGTGCGAGAGGAGATTGCAGGTTTCCCCTAGGGGGAAGATTGACGGTTCCCCCAAGGGGGACGAGGGTCTCCGTTCCCCATGGGGGTCGAGGTCCCCCCTACGCCCTAGGGGTCTGAGGGTCCCCGAACCACCCGCAGCACACCAGAACCCCCGGCCGGCGGCCCTGAGAACTGCACCTTTGCGCATGCGCAGACGGGTGGGCGGGGTCAGGCTCTTGTCCGGGGCGGAGCCTGGAGCTGCTCAGCCCTGCTGGGCCAGGTGAGGACGCTACCCCTTTGATTGGGGCTGGGTTGTCCCGGGCCTTCCGCCTCGGCCAGTCTGCCTGCCGTTTGGGAAGAGGCCCCGGTCGCCACTTGTCCGTGGCTTACAGGGGGTGCCCTCCCCTGACAGTGACCCCGCCCCTCCGTCCGGGGCGTGTTTGGGCCCGGGGCCGGCCCCTGGGGCTGTGAGTGCAAGAGGAGGGTGCGGGTGTCTCCCAGGGGGAAGAAAGACCGTTTCCCCGAGGGGGATGAGGGTCCACATTCCCCATGGGGGTACAGGTGCCCCCACTCTAAAAGGGGCGGGGGTCCACGAACCACCACCCGCTCACCAACGCCCCCTGCCGGCGGCCCTGAGAACCGCACCTTCGCGCATGCGCAGACGGGGCGCAGGGTCAGGCTGCGGTCCGGGGCGGAGCCTGGAGCTGCTCAGCCCTGCTGGGCCAGGTGAGGACGCTTCCCCTTTGATTGGGGCTGGGTTGTCCCGGGCTTTCCGCGTCGACGAGTCTGCCTGCAGTTTGGGAAGAAGCCGCGGTCGCCGGTTCTCTGGGCCGAGCAGGGGCTGCCGGCCCTAGACACTGATCCCCCCCTCTCTCTAAGGCGTGTTCGGTCGCGCGGCCGGACCCTGGGGGTGTGAGTGCGGGAGGAGGGTGCGGGTGTCCCCCAGGGGGAAGATTGACCGTTCCCCCGAGTGGGATGAGGGTCCCCATTTCCCATGGGGGTACAGGTGCCCCCACCCTCAAAGGGGCCTGGGGTCCCCGAACCACCACCCGATCAACAGCGCCCCCTGCCGGCGGCCCTGAGTACTGCACCTTTGCGCATGCGCAGACTCGGGTGGGCGGGGTCTGGCTCTGGCCGGGGCCAGAGCCGGAGCCGGGGGCTCATCAGGGCTACTGGGTCAGGTGATTACCCTTCCCCTTTCAGTGGTCCTGGCTTGCCCGGGGCTTTCCGCGCCGGCCTGTCTGCCTGCAGTTTGGGAAGAGGCCGCGGTCGCCGCTTGTCCATGGCTTACAGGGTACCCTCCCCTGACGCTGACCCCGCCCCTCCGTCTAGGTCGTGTTGGGGCCCTGGGCCGGCCCCGGGGGGTTTGAGTGCGAGAGGAGGGTGCAGGTGTAACCTAGGGGGAAGATTGACTGTTCCCCCTAGGGGGAA
Source organism: Talpa europaea (assembly GCF_964194135.1). Lineage (NCBI taxonomy): Eukaryota > Metazoa > Chordata > Mammalia > Eulipotyphla > Talpidae > Talpa > Talpa europaea. Next base: position 62,129 of record NW_028168003.1, read on the forward strand.
GAGGGTCCCCGTTCCCCATGGGGGTCGAGGTCCCGCTACGCCCAAGGGGCCTGAGGGACCCCGAAGCACCCCCCCGCTCACCAGCGCCCCCTACCCGCGGCCCTGTGAACCGCACCTTTGCGCATGCGTAGGCGGGAGGGCGGGGTCAGGCTCCGGTCCGGGGCGGAGCCTGGAGCTGCTCAGCCCTGCTGGGCCAGGTGAGGACGCTTCCCCTTTGATTGGGGCTGGGTTGTCCCGGGCTTTCCGCGTCGACGAGTCTGCCTGCAGTTTGGGAAGAGGCCGCGGTCGCCGGTTCTCTGGGCCGAGCAGGGGCTGCCGGCCCTAGACACTGATCCCCCCCTCTCTCTAAGGCGTGTTCGGTCGCGCGGACGGACCCTGGGGCTGTGAGTGCGAGAGGAGGGTGCGGTTGTCTCCCAGGGGGAAGAAAGACCGTTTCCCGAGGGGGAGGAGGGTCCCCAATCCCCATGGGGGTTCAGGTGCGCCCACCCTCAAAGGGACGGGGGTCCCCGAACCACCACCCGCTCACCAGCGCCCTCCTGCCGGCGGCCCTGAGAACTGCACCTTTGCGCATGCGCAGACTCGGGTGGGCGGGATCAGGCTGTGGCCGGGGCCGGAGCCGGAGCCGGAGCCGGGGGCTCATCAGGGCTGCTGGGTCAGGTGAGGACCCTTCCCCTTTGAGTCGTGCTGGCTTGCCCGGGGCTTTCCACGCCGGCCTGTCTGCCTGCAGTTTGGGAAGAGGCCGCGGTCGCCACTTGTCCGGGGCTTACAGGGGGTGCCCTCCCCTGACGGTGACTCCGCCCTTCCGTCCGGGGAGTGTTGGGGCCCGGGGCCGGCCCCAGGGGGTGTGAGTGCGAGAGGAGATTGCAGGTTTCCCCTAGGGGGAAGATTGACGGTTCCCCCAAGGGGGACGAGGGTCTCCGTTCCCCATGGGGGTCGAGGTCCCCCCTACGCCCTAGGGGTCTGAGGGTCCCCGAACCACCCGCAGCACACCAGAACCCCCGGCCGGCGGCCCTGAGAACTGCACCTTTGCGCATGCGCAGACGGGTGGGCGGGGTCAGGCTCTTGTCCGGGGCGGAGCCTGGAGCTGCTCAGCCCTGCTGGGCCAGGTGAGGACGCTACCCCTTTGATTGGGGCTGGGTTGTCCCGGGCCTTCCGCCTCGGCCAGTCTGCCTGCCGTTTGGGAAGAGGCCCCGGTCGCCACTTGTCCGTGGCTTACAGGGGGTGCCCTCCCCTGACAGTGACCCCGCCCCTCCGTCCGGGGCGTGTTTGGGCCCGGGGCCGGCCCCTGGGGCTGTGAGTGCAAGAGGAGGGTGCGGGTGTCTCCCAGGGGGAAGAAAGACCGTTTCCCCGAGGGGGATGAGGGTCCACATTCCCCATGGGGGTACAGGTGCCCCCACTCTAAAAGGGGCGGGGGTCCACGAACCACCACCCGCTCACCAACGCCCCCTGCCGGCGGCCCTGAGAACCGCACCTTCGCGCATGCGCAGACGGGGCGCAGGGTCAGGCTGCGGTCCGGGGCGGAGCCTGGAGCTGCTCAGCCCTGCTGGGCCAGGTGAGGACGCTTCCCCTTTGATTGGGGCTGGGTTGTCCCGGGCTTTCCGCGTCGACGAGTCTGCCTGCAGTTTGGGAAGAAGCCGCGGTCGCCGGTTCTCTGGGCCGAGCAGGGGCTGCCGGCCCTAGACACTGATCCCCCCCTCTCTCTAAGGCGTGTTCGGTCGCGCGGCCGGACCCTGGGGGTGTGAGTGCGGGAGGAGGGTGCGGGTGTCCCCCAGGGGGAAGATTGACCGTTCCCCCGAGTGGGATGAGGGTCCCCATTTCCCATGGGGGTACAGGTGCCCCCACCCTCAAAGGGGCCTGGGGTCCCCGAACCACCACCCGATCAACAGCGCCCCCTGCCGGCGGCCCTGAGTACTGCACCTTTGCGCATGCGCAGACTCGGGTGGGCGGGGTCTGGCTCTGGCCGGGGCCAGAGCCGGAGCCGGGGGCTCATCAGGGCTACTGGGTCAGGTGATTACCCTTCCCCTTTCAGTGGTCCTGGCTTGCCCGGGGCTTTCCGCGCCGGCCTGTCTGCCTGCAGTTTGGGAAGAGGCCGCGGTCGCCGCTTGTCCATGGCTTACAGGGTACCCTCCCCTGACGCTGACCCCGCCCCTCCGTCTAGGTCGTGTTGGGGCCCTGGGCCGGCCCCGGGGGGTTTGAGTGCGAGAGGAGGGTGCAGGTGTAACCTAGGGGGAAGATTGACTGTTCCCCCTAGGGGGAAGAGGGTCCCCGTTCCCCATGGGGGTCGAGGTCCCGCTACGCCCAAGGGGCCTGAGGGACCCCGAAGCACCCCCCCGCTCACCAGCGCCCCCTACCCGCGGCCCTGTGAACCGCACCTTTGCGCATGCGTAGGCGGGAGGGCGGGGTCAGGCTCCGGTCCGGGGCGGAGCCTGGAGCTGCTCAGCCCTGCTGGGCCAGGTGAGGACGCTTCCCCTTTGATTGGGGCTGGGTTGTCCCGGGCTTTCCGCGTCGACGAGTCTGCCTGCAGTTTGGGAAGAGGCCGCGGTCGCCGGTTCTCTGGGCCGAGCAGGGGCTGCCGGCCCTAGACACTGATCCCCCCCTCTCTCTAAGGCGTGTTCGGTCGCGCGGACGGACCCTGGGGCTGTGAGTGCGAGAGGAGGGTGCGGTTGTCTCCCAGGGGGAAGAAAGACCGTTTCCCGAGGGGGAGGAGGGTCCCCAATCCCCATGGGGGTTCAGGTGCGCCCACCCTCAAAGGGACGGGGGTCCCCGAACCACCACCCGCTCACCAGCGCCCTCCTGCCGGCGGCCCTGAGAACTGCACCTTTGCGCATGCGCAGACTCGGGTGTGCGGGATCAGGCTGTGGCCGTGGCCGGAGCCGGAGCCGGAGCCGGGGGCTCATCAGGGCTGCTGGGTCAGGTGAGGACCCTTCCCCTTTGAGTCGTGCTGGCTTGCCCGGGGCTTTCCGCGCCGGCCTGTCTGCCTGCAGTTTGGGAAGAGGCCGCGGTCGCCACTTGTCCGGGGCTTACAGGGGGTGCCCTCCCCTGACGGTGACTCCGCCCTTCCGTCCGGGGAGTGTTGGGGCCCGGGGCCGGCCCCAGGGGGTGTGAGTGCGAGAGGAGATTGCAGGTTTCCCCTAGGGGGAAGATTGACGGTTCCCCCAAGGGGGACGAGGGTCTCCGTTCCCCATGGGGGTCGAGGTCCCCCCTACGCCCTAGGGGTCTGAGGGTCCCCGAACCACCCGCAGCACACCAGAACCCCCGGCCGGCGGCCCTGAGAACTGCACCTTTGCGCATGCGCAGACGGGTGGGCGGGGTCAGGCTCTTGTCCGGGGCGGAGCCTGGAGCTGCTCAGCCCTGCTGGGCCAGGTGAGGACGCTACCCCTTTGATTGGGGCTGGGTTGTCCCGGGCCTTCCGCCTCGGCCAGTCTGCCTGCCGTTTGGGAAGAGGCCCCGGTCGCCACTTGTCCGTGGCTTACAGGGGGTGCCCTCCCCTGACAGTGACCCCGCCCCTCCGTCCGGGGCGTGTTTGGGCCCGGGGCCGGCCCCTGGGGCTGTGAGTGCAAGAGGAGGGTGCGGGTGTCTCCCAGGGGGAAGAAAGACCGTTTCCCCGAGGGGGATGAGGGTCCACATTCCCCATGGGGGTACAGGTGCCCCCACTCTAAAAGGGGCGGGGGTCCACGAACCACCACCCGCTCACCAACGCCCCCTGCCGGCGGCCCTGAGAACCGCACCTTCGCGCATGCGCAGACGGGGCGCAGGGTCAGGCTGCGGTCCGGGGCGGAGCCTGGAGCTGCTCAGCCCTGCTGGGCCAGGTGAGGACGCTTCCCCTTTGATTGGGGCTGGGTTGTCCCGGGCTTTCCGCGTCGACGAGTCTGCCTGCAGTTTGGGAAGAAGCCGCGGTCGCCGGTTCTCTGGGCCGAGCAGGGGCTGCCGGCCCTAGACACTGATCCCCCCCTCTCTCTAAGGCGTGTTCGGTCGCGCGGCCGGACCCTGGGGGTGTGAGTGCGGGAGGAGGGTGCGGGTGTCCCCCAGGGGGAAGATTGACCGTTCCCCCGAGTGGGATGAGGGTCCCCATTTCCCATGGGGGTACAGGTGCCCCCACCCTCAAAGGGGCCTGGGGTCCCCGAACCACCACCCGATCAACAGCGCCCCCTGCCGGCGGCCCTGAGTACTGCACCTTTGCGCATGCGCAGACTCGGGTGGGCGGGGTCTGGCTCTGGCCGGGGCCAGAGCCGGAGCCGGGGGCTCATCAGGGCTACTGGGTCAGGTGATTACCCTTCCCCTTTCAGTGGTCCTGGCTTGCCCGGGGCTTTCCGCGCCGGCCTGTCTGCCTGCAGTTTGGGAAGAGGCCGCGGTCGCCGCTTGTCCATGGCTTACAGGGTACCCTCCCCTGACGCTGACCCCGCCCCTCCGTCTAGGTCGTGTTGGGGCCCTGGGCCGGCCCCGGGGGGTTTGAGTGCGAGAGGAGGGTGCAGGTGTAACCTAGGGGGAAGATTGACTGTTCCCCCTAGGGGGAAGAGGGTCCCCGTTCCCCATGGGGGTCGAGGTCCCGCTACGCCCAAGGGGCCTGAGGGACCCCGAAGCACCCCCCCGCTCACCAGCGCCCCCTACCCGCGGCCCTGTGAACCGCACCTTTGCGCATGCGTAGGCGGGAGGGCGGGGTCAGGCTCCGGTCCGGGGCGGAGCCTGGAGCTGCTCAGCCCTGCTGGGCCAGGTGAGGACGCTTCCCCTTTGATTGGGGCTGGGTTGTCCCGGGCTTTCCGCGTCGACGAGTCTGCCTGCAGTTTGGGAAGAGGCCGCGGTCGCCGGTTCTCTGGGCCGAGCAGGGGCTGCCGGCCCTAGACACTGATCCCCCCCTCTCTCTAAGGCGTGTTCGGTCGCGCGGACGGACCCTGGGGCTGTGAGTGCGAGAGGAGGGTGCGGTTGTCTCCCAGGGGGAAGAAAGACCGTTTCCCGAGGGGGAGGAGGGTCCCCAATCCCCATGGGGGTTCAGGTGCGCCCACCCTCAAAGGGACGGGGGTCCCCGAACCACCACCCGCTCACCAGCGCCCTCCTGCCGGCGGCCCTGAGAACTGCACCTTTGCGCATGCGCAGACTCGGGTGGGCGGGATCAGGCTGTGGCCGGGGCCGGAGCCGGAGCCGGAGCCGGGGGCTCATCAGGGCTGCTGGGTCAGGTGAGGACCCTTCCCCTTTGAGTCGTGCTGGCTTGCCCGGGGCTTTCCGCGCCGGCCTGTCTGCCTGCAGTTTGGGAAGAGGCCGCGGTCGCCACTTGTCCGGGGCTTACAGGGGGTGCCCTCCCCTGACGGTGACTCCGCCCTTCCGTCCGGGGAGTGTTGGGGCCCGGGGCCGGCCCCAGGGGGTGTGAGTGCGAGAGGAGATTGCAGGTTTCCCCTAGGGGGAAGATTGACGGTTCCCCCAAGGGGGACGAGGGTCTCCGTTCCCCATGGGGGTCGAGGTCCCCCCTACGCCCTAGGGGTCTGAGGGTCCCCGAACCACCCGCAGCACACCAGAACCCCCGGCCGGCGGCCCTGAGAACTGCACCTTTGCGCATGCGCAGACGGGTGGGCGGGGTCAGGCTCTTGTCCGGGGCGGAGCCTGGAGCTGCTCAGCCCTGCTGGGCCAGGTGAGGACGCTACCCCTTTGATTGGGGCTGGGTTGTCCCGGGCCTTCCGCCTCGGCCAGTCTGCCTGCCGTTTGGGAAGAGGCCCCGGTCGCCACTTGTCCGTGGCTTACAGGGGGTGCCCTCCCCTGACAGTGACCCCGCCCCTCCGTCCGGGGCGTGTTTGGGCCCGGGGCCGGCCCCTGGGGCTGTGAGTGCAAGAGGAGGGTGCGGGTGTCTCCCAGGGGGAAGAAAGACCGTTTCCCCGAGGGGGATGAGGGTCCACATTCCCCATGGGGGTACAGGTGCCCCCACTCTAAAAGGGGCGGGGGTCCACGAACCACCACCCGCTCACCAACGCCCCCTGCCGGCGGCCCTGAGAACCGCACCTTCGCGCATGCGCAGACGGGGCGCAGGGTCAGGCTGCGGTCCGGGGCGGAGCCTGGAGCTGCTCAGCCCTGCTGGGCCAGGTGAGGACGCTTCCCCTTTGATTGGGGCTGGGTTGTCCCGGGCTTTCCGCGTCGACGAGTCTGCCTGCAGTTTGGGAAGAAGCCGCGGTCGCCGGTTCTCTGGGCCGAGCAGGGGCTGCCGGCCCTAGACACTGATCCCCCCCTCTCTCTAAGGCGTGTTCGGTCGCGCGGCCGGACCCTGGGGGTGTGAGTGCGGGAGGAGGGTGCGGGTGTCCCCCAGGGGGAAGATTGACCGTTCCCCCGAGTGGGATGAGGGTCCCCATTTCCCATGGGGGTACAGGTGCCCCCACCCTCAAAGGGGCCTGGGGTCCCCGAACCACCACCCGATCAACAGCGCCCCCTGCCGGCGGCCCTGAGTACTGCACCTTTGCGCATGCGCAGACTCGGGTGGGCGGGGTCTGGCTCTGGCCGGGGCCAGAGCCGGAGCCGGGGGCTCATCAGGGCTACTGGGTCAGGTGATTACCCTTCCCCTTTCAGTGGTCCTGGCTTGCCCGGGGCTTTCCGCGCCGGCCTGTCTGCCTGCAGTTTGGGAAGAGGCCGCGGTCGCCGCTTGTCCATGGCTTACAGGGTACCCTCCCCTGACGCTGACCCCGCCCCTCCGTCTAGGTCGTGTTGGGGCCCTGGGCCGGCCCCGGGGGGTTTGAGTGCGAGAGGAGGGTGCAGGTGTAACCTAGGGGGAAGATTGACTGTTCCCCCTAGGGGGAAGAGGGTCCCCGTTCCCCATGGGGGTCGAGGTCCCGCTACGCCCAAGGGGCCTGAGGGACCCCGAAGCACCCCCCCGCTCACCAGCGCCCCCTACCCGCGGCCCTGTGAACCGCACCTTTGCGCATGCGTAGGCGGGAGGGCGGGGTCAGGCTCCGGTCCGGGGCGGAGCCTGGAGCTGCTCAGCCCTGCTGGGCCAGGTGAGGACGCTTCCCCTTTGATTGGGGCTGGGTTGTCCCGGGCTTTCCGCGTCGACGAGTCTGCCTGCAGTTTGGGAAGAGGCCGCGGTCGCCGGTTCTCTGGGCCGAGCAGGGGCTGCCGGCCCTAGACACTGATCCCCCCCTCTCTCTAAGGCGTGTTCGGTCGCGCGGACGGACCCTGGGGCTGTGAGTGCGAGAGGAGGGTGCGGTTGTCTCCCAGGGGGAAGAAAGACCGTTTCCCGAGGGGGAGGAGGGTCCCCAATCCCCATGGGGGTTCAGGTGCGCCCACCCTCAAAGGGACGGGGGTCCCCGAACCACCACCCGCTCACCAGCGCCCTCCTGCCGGCGGCCCTGAGAACTGCACCTTTGCGCATGCGCAGACTCGGGTGGGCGGGATCAGGCTGTGGCCGGGGCCGGAGCCGGAGCCGGAGCCGGAGCCGGGGGCTCATCAGGGCTGCTGGGTCAGGTGAGGACCCTTCCCCTTTGAGTCGTGCTGGCTTGCCCGGGGCTTTCCGCGCCGGCCTGTCTGCCTGCAGTTTGGGAAGAGGCCGCGGTCGCCACTTGTCCGGGGCTTACAGGGGGTGCCCTCCCCTGACGGTGACTCCGCCCTTCCGTCCGGGGAGTGTTGGGGCCCGGGGCCGGCCTCAGGGGGTGTGAGTGCGAGAGGAGATTGCAGGTTTCCCCTAGGGGGAAGATTGACGGTTCCCCCAAGGGGGACGAGGGTCTCCGTTCCCCATGGGGGTCGAGGTCCCCCCTACGCCCTAGGGGTCTGAGGGTCCCCGAACCACCCGCAGCACACCAGAACCCCCGGCCGGCGGTCCTGAGAACTGCACCTTTGCGCATGCGCAGACGGGTGGGCGGGGTCAGGCTCTTGTCCGGGGCGGAGCCTGGAGCTGCTCAGCCCTGCTGGGCCAGGTGAGGACGCTACCCCTTTGATTGGGGCTGGGTTGTCCCGGGCCTTCCGCCTCGGCCAGTCTGCCTGCCGTTTGGGAAGAGGCCCCGGTCGCCACTTGTCCGTGGCTTACAGGGGGTGCCCTCCCCTGACAGTGACCCCGCCCCTCCGTCCGGGGCGTGTTTGGGCCCGGGGCCGGCCCCTGGGGCTGTGAGTGCAAGAGGAGGGTGCGGGTGTCTCCCAGGGGGAAGAAAGACCGTTTCCCCGAGGGGGATGAGGGTCCACATTCCCCATGGGGGTACAGGTGCCCCCACTCTAAAAGGGGCGGGGGTCCACGAACCACCACCCGCTCACCAACGCCCCCTGCCGGCGGCCCTGAGAACCGCACCTTCGCGCATGCGCAGACGGGGCGCAGGGTCAGGCTGCGGTCCGGGGCGGAGCCTGGAGCTGCTCAGCCCTGCTGGGCCAGGTGAGGACGCTTCCCCTTTGATTGGGGCTGGGTTGTCCCGGGCTTTCCGCGTCGACGAGTCTGCCTGCAGTTTGGGAAGAAGCCGCGGTCGCCGGTTCTCTGGGCCGAGCAGGGGCTGCCGGCCCTAGACACTGATCCCCCCCTCTCTCTAAGGCGTGTTCGGTCGCGCGGCCGGACCCTGGGGGTGTGAGTGCGGGAGGAGGGTGCGGGTGTCCCCCAGGGGGAAGATTGACCGTTCCCCCGAGTGGGATGAGGGTCCCCATTTCCCATGGGGGTACAGGTGCCCCCACCCTCAAAGGGGCCTGGGGTCCCCGAACCACCACCCGATCAACAGCGCCCCCTGCCGGCGGCCCTGAGTACTGCACCTTTGCGCATGCGCAGACTCGGGTGGGCGGGGTCTGGCTCTGGCCGGGGCCAGAGCCGGAGCCGGGGGCTCATCAGGGCTACTGGGTCAGGTGATTACCCTTCCCCTTTCAGTGGTCCTGGCTTGCCCGGGGCTTTCCGCGCCGGCCTGTCTGCCTGCAGTTTGGGAAGAGGCCGCGGTCGCCGCTTGTCCATGGCTTACAGGGTACCCTCCCCTGACGCTGACCCCGCCCCTCCGTCTAGGTCGTGTTGGGGCCCTGGGCCGGCCCCGGGGGGTTTGAGTGCGAGAGGAGGGTGCAGGTGTAACCTAGGGGGAAGATTGACTGTTCCCCCTAGGGGGAAGAGGGTCCCCGTTCCCCATGGGGGTCGAGGTCCCGCTACGCCCAAGGGGCCTGAGGGACCCCGAAGCACCCCCCCGCTCACCAGCGCCCCCTACCCGCGGCCCTGTGAACCGCACCTTTGCGCATGCGTAGGCGGGAGGGCGGGGTCAGGCTCCGGTCCGGGGCGGAGCCTGGAGCTGCTCAGCCCTGCTGGGCCAGGTGAGGACGCTTCCCCTTTGATTGGGGCTGGGTTGTCCCGGGCTTTCCGCGTCGACGAGTCTGCCTGCAGTTTGGGAAGAGGCCGCGGTCGCCGGTTCTCTGGGCCGAGCAGGGGCTGCCGGCCCTAGACACTGATCCCCCCCTCTCTCTAAGGCGTGTTCGGTCGCGCGGACGGACCCTGGGGCTGTGAGTGCGAGAGGAGGGTGCGGTTGTCTCCCAGGGGGAAGAAAGACCGTTTCCCGAGGGGGAGGAGGGTCCCCAATCCCCATGGGGGTTCAGGTGCGCCCACCCTCAAAGGGACGGGGGTCCCCGAACCACCACCCGCTCACCAGCGCCCTCCTGCCGGCGGCCCTGAGAACTGCACCTTTGCGCATGCGCAGACTCGGGTGGGCGGGATCAGGCTGTGGCCGGGGCCGGAGCCGGAGCCGGAGCCGGAGCCGGGGGCTCATCAGGGCTGCTGGGTCAGGTGAGGACCCTTCCCCTTTGAGTCGTGCTGGCTTGCCCGGGGCTTTCCGCGCCGGCCTGTCTGCCTGCAGTTTGGGAAGAGGCCGCGGTCGCCACTTGTCCGGGGCTTACAGGGGGTGCCCTCCCCTGACGGTGACTCCGCCCTTCCGTCCGGGGAGTGTTGGGGCCCGGGGCCGGCCTCAGGGGGTGTGAGTGCGAGAGGAGATTGCAGGTTTCCCCTAGGGGGAAGATTGACGGTTCCCCCAAGGGGGACGAGGGTCTCCGTTCCCCATGGGGGTCGAGGTCCCCCCTACGCCCTAGGGGTCTGAGGGTCCCCGAACCACCCGCAGCACACCAGAACCCCCGGCCGGCGGCCCTGAGAACTGCACCTTTGCGCATGCGCAGACGGGTGGGCGGGGTCAGGCTCTTGTCCGGGGCGGAGCCTGGAGCTGCTCAGCCCTGCTGGGCCAGGTGAGGACGCTACCCCTTTGATTGGGGCTGGGTTGTCCCGGGCCTTCCGCCTCGGCCAGTCTGCCTGCCGTTTGGGAAGAGGCCCCGGTCGCCACTTGTCCGTGGCTTACAGGGGGTGCCCTCCCCTGACAGTGACCCCGCCCCTCCGTCCGGGGCGTGTTTGGGCCCGGGGCCGGCCCCTGGGGCTGTGAGTGCAAGAGGAGGGTGCGGGTGTCTCCCAGGGGGAAGAAAGACCGTTTCCCCGAGGGGGATGAGGGTCCACATTCCCCATGGGGGTACAGGTGCCCCCACTCTAAAAGGGGCGGGGGTCCACGAACCACCACCCGCTCACCAACGCCCCCTGCCGGCGGCCCTGAGAACCGCACCTTCGCGCATGCGCAGACGGGGCGCAGGGTCAGGCTGCGGTCCGGGGCGGAGCCTGGAGCTGCTCAGCCCTGCTGGGCCAGGTGAGGACGCTTCCCCTTTGATTGGGGCTGGGTTGTCCCGGGCTTTCCGCGTCGACGAGTCTGCCTGCAGTTTGGGAAGAAGCCGCGGTCGCCGGTTCTCTGGGCCGAGCAGGGGCTGCCGGCCCTAGACACTGATCCCCCCCTCTCTCTAAGGCGTGTTCGGTCGCGCGGCCGGACCCTGGGGGTGTGAGTGCGGGAGGAGGGTGCGGGTGTCCCCCAGGGGGAAGATTGACCGTTCCCCCGAGTGGGATGAGGGTCCCCATTTCCCATGGGGGTACAGGTGCCCCCACCCTCAAAGGGGCCTGGGGTCCCCGAACCACCACCCGATCAACAGCGCCCCCTGCCGGCGGCCCTGAGTACTGCACCTTTGCGCATGCGCAGACTCGGGTGGGCGGGGTCTGGCTCTGGCCGGGGCCAGAGCCGGAGCCGGGGGCTCATCAGGGCTACTGGGTCAGGTGATTACCCTTCCCCTTTCAGTGGTCCTGGCTTGCCCGGGGCTTTCCGCGCCGGCCTGTCTGCCTGCAGTTTGGGAAGAGGCCGCGGTCGCCGCTTGTCCATGGCTTACAGGGTACCCTCCCCTGACGCTGACCCCGCCCCTCCGTCTAGGTCGTGTTGGGGCCCTGGGCCGGCCCCGGGGGGTTTGAGTGCGAGAGGAGGGTGCAGGTGTAACCTAGGGGGAAGATTGACTGTTCCCCCTAGGGGGAAGAGGGTCCCCGTTCCCCATGGGGGTCGAGGTCCCGCTACGCCCAAGGGGCCTGAGGGACCCCGAAGCACCCCCCCGCTCACCAGCGCCCCCTACCCGCGGCCCTGTGAACCGCACCTTTGCGCATGCGTAGGCGGGAGGGCGGGGTCAGGCTCCGGTCCGGGGCGGAGCCTGGAGCTGCTCAGCCCTGCTGGGCCAGGTGAGGACGCTTCCCCTTTGATTGGGGCTGGGTTGTCCCGGGCTTTCCGCGTCGACGAGTCTGCCTGCAGTTTGGGAAGAGGCCGCGGTCGCCGGTTCTCTGGGCCGAGCAGGGGCTGCCGGCCCTAGACACTGATCCCCCCCTCTCTCTAAGGCGTGTTCGGTCGCGCGGACGGACCCTGGGGCTGTGAGTGCGAGAGGAGGGTGCGGTTGTCTCCCAGGGGGAAGAAAGACCGTTTCCCGAGGGGGAGGAGGGTCCCCAATCCCCATGGGGGTTCAGGTGCGCCCACCCTCAAAGGGACGGGGGTCCCCGAACCACCACCCGCTCACCAGCGCCCTCCTGCCGGCGGCCCTGAGAACTGCACCTTTGCGCATGCGCAGACTCGGGTGGGCGGGATCAGGCTGTGGCCGGGGCCGGAGCCGGAGCCGGAGCCGGAGCCGGGGGCTCATCAGGGCTGCTGGGTCAGGTGAGGACCCTTCCCCTTTGAGTCGTGCTGGCTTGCCCGGGGCTTTCCGCGCCGGCCTGTCTGCCTGCAGTTTGGGAAGAGGCCGCGGTCGCCACTTGTCCGGGGCTTACAGGGGGTGCCCTCCCCTGACGGTGACTCCGCCCTTCCGTCCGGGGAGTGTTGGGGCCCGGGGCCGGCCTCAGGGGGTGTGAGTGCGAGAGGAGATTGCAGGTTTCCCCTAGGGGGAAGATTGACGGTTCCCCCAAGGGGGACGAGGGTCTCCGTTCCCCATGGGGGTCGAGGTCCCCCCTACGCCCTAGGGGTCTGAGGGTCCCCGAACCACCCGCAGCACACCAGAACCCCCGGCCGGCGGCCCTGAGAACTGCACCTTTGCGCATGCGCAGACGGGTGGGCGGGGTCAGGCTCTTGTCCGGGGCGGAGCCTGGAGCTGCTCAGCCCTGCTGGGCCAGGTGAGGACGCTACCCCTTTGATTGGGGCTGGGTTGTCCCGGGCCTTCCGCCTCGGCCAGTCTGCCTGCCGTTTGGGAAGAGGCCCCGGTCGCCACTTGTCCGTGGCTTACAGGGGGTGCCCTCCCCTGACAGTGACCCCGCCCCTCCGTCCGGGGCGTGTTTGGGCCCGGGGCCGGCCCCTGGGGCTGTGAGTGCAAGAGGAGGGTGCGGGTGTCTCCCAGGGGGAAGAAAGACCGTTTCCCCGAGGGGGATGAGGGTCCACATTCCCCATGGGGGTACAGGTGCCCCCACTCTAAAAGGGGCGGGGGTCCACGAACCACCACCCGCTCACCAACGCCCCCTGCCGGCGGCCCTGAGAACCGCACCTTCGCGCATGCGCAGACGGGGCGCAGGGTCAGGCTGCGGTCCGGGGCGGAGCCTGGAGCTGCTCAGCCCTGCTGGGCCAGGTGAGGACGCTTCCCCTTTGATTGGGGATGGGTTGTCCCGGGCTTTCCGCGTCGACGAGTCTGCCTGCAGTTTGGGAAGAAGCCGCGGTCGCCGGTTCTCTGGGCCGAGCAGGGGCTGCCGGCCCTAGACACTGATCCCCCCCTCTCTCTAAGGCGTGTTCGGTCGCGCGGCCGGACCCTGGGGGTGTGAGTGCGGGAGGAGGGTGCGGGTGTCCCCCAGGGGGAAGATTGACCGTTCCCCCGAGTGGGATGAGGGTCCCCATTTCCCATGGGGGTACAGGTGCCCCCACCCTCAAAGGGGCCTGGGGTCCCCGAACCACCACCCGATCAACAGCGCCCCCTGCCGGCGGCCCTGAGTACTGCACCTTTGCGCATGCGCAGACTCGGGTGGGCGGGGTCTGGCTCTGGCCGGGGCCAGAGCCGGAGCCGGGGGCTCATCAGGGCTACTGGGTCAGGTGATTACCCTTCCCCTTTCAGTGGTCCTGGCTTGCCCGGGGCTTTCCGCGCCGGCCTGTCTGCCTGCAGTTTGGGAAGAGGCCGCGGTCGCCGCTTGTCCATGGCTTACAGGGTACCCTCCCCTGACGCTGACCCCGCCCCTCCGTCTAGGTCGTGTTGGGGCCCTGGGCCGGCCCCGGGGGGTTTGAGTGCGAGAGGAGGGTGCAGGTGTAACCTAGGGGGAAGATTGACTGTTCCCCCTAGGGGGAAGAGGGTCCCCGTTCCCCATGGGGGTCGAGGTCCCGCTACGCCCAAGGGGCCTGAGGGACCCCGAAGCACCCCCCCGCTCACCAGCGCCCCCTACCCGCGGCCCTGTGAACCGCACCTTTGCGCATGCGTAGGCGGGAGGGCGGGGTCAGGCTCCGGTCCGGGGCGGAGCCTGGAGCTGCTCAGCCCTGCTGGGCCAGGTGAGGACGCTTCCCCTTTGATTGGGGCTGGGTTGTCCCGGGCTTTCCGCGTCGACGAGTCTGCCGGCAGTTTGGGAAGAGGCCGCGGTCGCCGGTTCTCTGGGCCGAGCAGGGGCTGCCGGCCCTAGACACTGATCCCCCCCTCTCTCTAAGGCGTGTTCGGTCGCGCGGACGGACCCTGGGGCTGTGAGTGCGAGAGGAGGGTGCGGTTGTCTCCCAGGGGGAAGAAAGACCGTTTCCCGAGGGGGAGGAGGGTCCCCAATCCCCATGGGGGTTCAGGTGCGCCCACCCTCAAAGGGACGGGGGTCCCCGAACCACCACCCGCTCACCAGCGCCCTCCTGCCTGCGGCCCTGAGAACTGCACCTTTGCGCATGCGCAGACTCGGGTGGGCGGGATCAGGCTGTGGCCGGGGCCGGAGCCGGAGCCGGAGCCGGGGGCTCATCAGGGCTGCTGGGTCAGGTGAGGACCCTTCCCCTTTGAGTCGTGCTGGCTTGCCCGGGGCTTTCCGCGCCGGCCTGTCTGCCTGCAGTTTGGGAAGAGGCCGCGGTCGCCACTTGTCCGGGGCTTACAGGGGGTGCCCTCCCCTGACGGTGACTCCGCCCTTCCGTCCGGGGAGTGTTGGGGCCCGGGGCCGGCCCCAGGGGGTGTGAGTGCGAGAGGAGATTGCAGGTTTCCCCTAGGGGGAAGATTGACGGTTCCCCCAAGGGGGACGAGGGTCTCCGTTCCCCATGGGGGTCGAGGTCCCCCCTACGCCCTAGGGGTCTGAGGGTCCCCGAACCACCCGCAGCACACCAGAACCCCCGGCCGGCGGCCCTGAGAACTGCACCTTTGCGCATGCGCAGACGGGTGGGCGGGGTCAGGCTCTTGTCCGGGGCGGAGCCTGGAGCTGCTCAGCCCTGCTGGGCCAGGTGAGGACGCTACCCCTTTGATTGGGGCTGGGTTGTCCCGGGCCTTCCGCCTCGGCCAGTCTGCCTGCCGTTTGGGAAGAGGCCCCGGTCGCCACTTGTCCGTGGCTTACAGGGGGTGCCCTCCCCTGACAGTGACCCCGCCCCTCCGTCCGGGGCGTGTTTGGGCCCGGGGCCGGCCCCTGGGGCTGTGAGTGCAAGAGGAGGGTGCGGGTGTCTCCCAGGGGGAAGAAAGACCGTTTCCCCGAGGGGGATGAGGGTCCACATTCCCCATGGGGGTACAGGTGCCCCCACTCTAAAAGGGGCGGGGGTCCACGAACCACCACCCGCTCACCAACGCCCCCTGCCGGCGGCCCTGAGAACCGCACCTTCGCGCATGCGCAGACGGGGCGCAGGGTCAGGCTGCGGTCCGGGGCGGAGCCTGGAGCTGCTCAGCCCTGCTGGGCCAGGTGAGGACGCTTCCCCTTTGATTGGGGCTGGGTTGTCCCGGGCTTTCCGCGTCGACGAGTCTGCCTGCAGTTTGGGAAGAAGCCGCGGTCGCCGGTTCTCTGGGCCGAGCAGGGGCTGCCGGCCCTAGACACTGATCCCCCCCTCTCTCTAAGGCGTGTTCGGTCGCGCGGCCGGACCCTGGGGGTGTGAGTGCGGGAGGAGGGTGCGGGTGTCCCCCAGGGGGAAGATTGACCGTTCCCCCGAGTGGGATGAGGGTCCCCATTTCCCATGGGGGTACAGGTGCCCCCACCCTCAAAGGGGCCTGGGGTCCCCGAACCACCACCCGATCAACAGCGCCCCCTGCCGGCGGCCCTGAGTACTGCACCTTTGCGCATGCGCAGACTCGGGTGGGCGGGGTCTGGCTCTGGCCGGGGCCAGAGCCGGAGCCGGGGGCTCATCAGGGCTACTGGGTCAGGTGATTACCCTTCCCCTTTCAGTGGTCCTGGCTTGCCCGGGGCTTTCCGCGCCGGCCTGTCTGCCTGCAGTTTGGGAAGAGGCCGCGGTCGCCGCTTGTCCATGGCTTACAGGGTACCCTCCCCTGACGCTGACCCCGCCCCTCCGTCTAGGTCGTGTTGGGGCCCTGGGCCGGCCCCGGGGGGTTTGAGTGCGAGAGGAGGGTGCAGGTGTAACCTAGGGGGAAGATTGACTGTTCCCCCTAGGGGGAAGAGGGTCCCCGTTCCCCATGGGGGTCGAGGTCCCGCTACGCCCAAGGGGCCTGAGGGACCCCGAAGCACCCCCCCGCTCACCAGCGCCCCCTACCCGCGGCCCTGTGAACCGCACCTTTGCGCATGCGTAGGCGGGAGGGCGGGGTCAGGCTCCGGTCCGGGGCGGAGCCTGGAGCTGCTCAGCCCTGCTGGGCCAGGTGAGGACGCTTCCCCTTTGATTGGGGCTGGGTTGTCCCGGGCTTTCCGCGTCGACGAGTCTGCCTGCAGTTTGGGAAGAGGCCGCGGTCGCCGGTTCTCTGGGCCGAGCAGGGGCTGCCGGCCCTAGACACTGATCCCCCCCTCTCTCTAAGGCGTGTTCGGTCGCGCGGACGGACCCTGGGGCTGTGAGTGCGAGAGGAGGGTGCGGTTGTCTCCCAGGGGGAAGAAAGACCGTTTCCCGAGGGGGAGGAGGGTCCCCAATCCCCATGGGGGTTCAGGTGCGCCCACCCTCAAAGGGACGGGGGTCCCCGAACCACCACCCGCTCACCAGCGCCCTCCTGCCGGCGGCCCTGAGAACTGCACCTTTGCGCATGCGCAGACTCGGGTGGGCGGGATCAGGCTGTGGCCGGGGCCGGAGCCGGAGCCGGAGCCGGAGCCGGGGGCTCATCAGGGCTGCTGGGTCAGGTGAGGACCCTTCCCCTTTGAGTCGTGCTGGCTTGCCCGGGGCTTTCCGCGCCGGCCTGTCTGCCTGCAGTTTGGGAAGAGGCCGCGGTCGCCACTTGTCCGGGGCTTACAGGGGGTGCCCTCCCCTGACGGTGACTCCGCCCTTCCGTCCGGGGAGTGTTGGGGCCCGGGGCCGGCCTCAGGGGGTGTGAGTGCGAGAGGAGATTGCAGGTTTCCCCTAGGGGGAAGATTGACGGTTCCCCCAAGGGGGACGAGGGTCTCCGTTCCCCATGGGGGTCGAGGTCCCCCCTACGCCCTAGGGGTCTGAGGGTCCCCGAACCACCCGCAGCACACCAGAACCCCCGGCCGGCGGCCCTGAGAACTGCACCTTTGCGCATGCGCAGACGGGTGGGCGGGGTCAGGCTCTTGTCCGGGGCGGAGCCTGGAGCTGCTCAGCCCTGCTGGGCCAGGTGAGGACGCTACCCCTTTGATTGGGGCTGGGTTGTCCCGGGCCTTCCGCCTCGGCCAGTCTGCCTGCCGTTTGGGAAGAGGCCCCGGTCGCCACTTGTCCGTGGCTTACAGGGGGTGCCCTCCCCTGACAGTGACCCCGCCCCTCCGTCCGGGGCGTGTTTGGGCCCGGGGCCGGCCCCTGGGGCTGTGAGTGCAAGAGGAGGGTGCGGGTGTCTCCCAGGGGGAAGAAAGACCGTTTCCCCGAGGGGGATGAGGGTCCACATTCCCCATGGGGGTACAGGTGCCCCCACTCTAAAAGGGGCGGGGGTCCACGAACCACCACCCGCTCACCAACGCCCCCTGCCGGCGGCCCTGAGAACCGCACCTTCGCGCATGCGCAGACGGGGCGCAGGGTCAGGCTGCGGTCCGGGGCGGAGCCTGGAGCTGCTCAGCCCTGCTGGGCCAGGTGAGGACGCTTCCCCTTTGATTGGGGCTGGGTTGTCCCGGGCTTTCCGCGTCGACGAGTCTGCCTGCAGTTTGGGAAGAAGCCGCGGTCGCCGGTTCTCTGGGCCGAGCAGGGGCTGCCGGCCCTAGACACTGATCCCCCCCTCTCTCTAAGGCGTGTTCGGTCGCGCGGCCGGACCCTGGGGGTGTGAGTGCGGGAGGAGGGTGCGGGTGTCCCCCAGGGGGAAGATTGACCGTTCCCCCGAGTGGGATGAGGGTCCCCATTTCCCATGGGGGTACAGGTGCCCCCACCCTCAAAGGGGCCTGGGGTCCCCGAACCACCACCCGATCAACAGCGCCCCCTGCCGGCGGCCCTGAGTACTGCACCTTTGCGCATGCGCAGACTCGGGTGGGCGGGGTCTGGCTCTGGCCGGGGCCAGAGCCGGAGCCGGGGGCTCATCAGGGCTACTGGGTCAGGTGATTACCCTTCCCCTTTCAGTGGTCCTGGCTTGCCCGGGGCTTTCCGCGCCGGCCTGTCTGCCTGCAGTTTGGGAAGAGGCCGCGGTCGCCGCTTGTCCATGGCTTACAGGGTACCCTCCCCTGACGCTGACCCCGCCCCTCCGTCTAGGTCGTGTTGGGGCCCTGGGCCGGCCCCGGGGGGTTTGAGTGCGAGAGGAGGGTGCAGGTGTAACCTAGGGGGAAGATTGACTGTTCCCCCTAGGGGGAAGAGGGTCCCCGTTCCCCATGGGGGTCGAGGTCCCGCTACGCCCAAGGGGCCTGAGGGACCCCGAAGCACCCCCCCGCTCACCAGCGCCCCCTACCCGCGGCCCTGTGAACCGCACCTTTGCGCATGCGTAGGCGGGAGGGCGGGGTCAGGCTCCGGTCCGGGGCGGAGCCTGGAGCTGCTCAGCCCTGCTGGGCCAGGTGAGGACGCTTCCCCTTTGATTGGGGCTGGGTTGTCCCGGGCTTTCCGCGTCGACGAGTCTGCCTGCAGTTTGGGAAGAGGCCGCGGTCGCCGGTTCTCTGGGCCGAGCAGGGGCTGCCGGCCCTAGACACTGATCCCCCCCTCTCTCTAAGGCGTGTTCGGTCGCGCGGACGGACCCTGGGGCTGTGAGTGCGAGAGGAGGGTGCGGTTGTCTCCCAGGGGGAAGAAAGACCGTTTCCCGAGGGGGAGGAGGGTCCCCAATCCCCATGGGGGTTCAGGTGCGCCCACCCTCAAAGGGACGGGGGTCCCCGAACCACCACCCGCTCACCAGCGCCCTCCTGCCGGCGGCCCTGAGAACTGCACCTTTGCGCATGCGCAGACTCGGGTGGGCGGGATCAGGCTGTGGCCGGGGCCGGAGCCGGAGCCGGAGCCGGAGCCGGGGGCTCATCAGGGCTGCTGGGTCAGGTGAGGACCCTTCCCCTTTGAGTCGTGCTGGCTTGCCCGGGGCTTTCCGCGCCGGCCTGTCTGCCTGCAGTTTGGGAAGAGGCCGCGGTCGCCACTTGTCCGGGGCTTACAGGGGGTGCCCTCCCCTGACGGTGACTCCGCCCTTCCGTCCGGGGAGTGTTGGGGCCCGGGGCCGGCCTCAGGGGGTGTGAGTGCGAGAGGAGATTGCAGGTTTCCCCTAGGGGGAAGATTGACGGTTCCCCCAAGGGGGACGAGGGTCTCCGTTCCCCATGGGGGTCGAGGTCCCCCCTACGCCCTAGGGGTCTGAGGGTCCCCGAACCACCCGCAGCACACCAGAACCCCCGGCCGGCGGCCCTGAGAACTGCACCTTTGCGCATGCGCAGACGGGTGGGCGGGGTCAGGCTCTTGTCCGGGGCGGAGCCTGGAGCTGCTCAGCCCTGCTGGGCCAGGTGAGGACGCTACCCCTTTGATTGGGGCTGGGTTGTCCCGGGCCTTCCGCCTCGGCCAGTCTGCCTGCCGTTTGGGAAGAGGCCCCGGTCGCCACTTGTCCGTGGCTTACAGGGGGTGCCCTCCCCTGACAGTGACCCCGCCCCTCCGTCCGGGGCGTGTTTGGGCCCGGGGCCGGCCCCTGGGGCTGTGAGTGCAAGAGGAGGGTGCGGGTGTCTCCCAGGGGGAAGAAAGACCGTTTCCCCGAGGGGGATGAGGGTCCACATTCCCCATGGGGGTACAGGTGCCCCCACTCTAAAAGGGGCGGGGGTCCACGAACCACCACCCGCTCACCAACGCCCCCTGCCGGCGGCCCTGAGAACCGCACCTTCGCGCATGCGCAGACGGGGCGCAGGGTCAGGCTGCGGTCCGGGGCGGAGCCTGGAGCTGCTCAGCCCTGCTGGGCCAGGTGAGGACGCTTCCCCTTTGATTGGGGCTGGGTTGTCCCGGGCTTTCCGCGTCGACGAGTCTGCCTGCAGTTTGGGAAGAAGCCGCGGTCGCCGGTTCTCTGGGCCGAGCAGGGGCTGCCGGCCCTAGACACTGATCCCCCCCTCTCTCTAAGGCGTGTTCGGTCGCGCGGCCGGACCCTGGGGGTGTGAGTGCGGGAGGAGGGTGCGGGTGTCCCCCAGGGGGAAGATTGACCGTTCCCCCGAGTGGGATGAGGGTCCCCATTTCCCATGGGGGTACAGGTGCCCCCACCCTCAAAGGGGCCTGGGGTCCCCGAACCACCACCCGATCAACAGCGCCCCCTGCCGGCGGCCCTGAGTACTGCACCTTTGCGCATGCGCAGACTCGGGTGGGCGGGGTCTGGCTCTGGCCGGGGCCAGAGCCGGAGCCGGGGGCTCATCAGGGCTACTGGGTCAGGTGATTACCCTTCCCCTTTCAGTGGTCCTGGCTTGCCCGGGGCTTTCCGCGCCGGCCTGTCTGCCTGCAGTTTGGGAAGAGGCCGCGGTCGCCGCTTGTCCATGGCTTACAGGGTACCCTCCCCTGACGCTGACCCCGCCCCTCCGTCTAGGTCGTGTTGGGGCCCTGGGCCGGCCCCGGGGGGTTTGAGTGCGAGAGGAGGGTGCAGGTGTAACCTAGGGGGAAGATTGACTGTTCCCCCTAGGGGGAAGAGGGTCCCCGTTCCCCATGGGGGTCGAGGTCCCGCTACGCCCAAGGGGCCTGAGGGACCCCGAAGCACCCCCCCGCTCACCAGCGCCCCCTACCCGCGGCCCTGTGAACCGCACCTTTGCGCATGCGTAGGCGGGAGGGCGGGGTCAGGCTCCGGTCCGGGGCGGAGCCTGGAGCTGCTCAGCCCTGCTGGGCCAGGTGAGGACGCTTCCCCTTTGATTGGGGCTGGGTTGTCCCGGGCTTTCCGCGTCGACGAGTCTGCCTGCAGTTTGGGAAGAGGCCGCGGTCGCCGGTTCTCTGGGCCGAGCAGGGGCTGCCGGCCCTAGACACTGATCCCCCCCTCTCTCTAAGGCGTGTTCGGTCGCGCGGACGGACCCTGGGGCTGTGAGTGCGAGAGGAGGGTGCGGTTGTCTCCCAGGGGGAAGAAAGACCGTTTCCCGAGGGGGAGGAGGGTCCCCAATCCCCATGGGGGTTCAGGTGCGCCCACCCTCAAAGGGACGGGGGTCCCCGAACCACCACCCGCTCACCAGCGCCCTCCTGCCGGCGGCCCTGAGAACTGCACCTTTGCGCATGCGCAGACTCGGGTGGGCGGGATCAGGCTGTGGCCGGGGCCGGAGCCGGAGCCGGAGCCGGGGGCTCATCAGGGCTGCTGGGTCAGGTGAGGACCCTTCCCCTTTGAGTCGTGCTGGCTTGCCCGGGGCTTTCCGCGCCGGCCTGTCTGCCTGCAGTTTGGGAAGAGGCCGCGGTCGCCACTTGTCCGGGGCTTACAGGGGGTGCCCTCCCCTGACGGTGACTCCGCCCTTCCGTCCGGGGAGTGTTGGGGCCCGGGGCCGGCCCCAGGGGGTGTGAGTGCGAGAGGAGATTGCAGGTTTCCCCTAGGGGGAAGATTGACGGTTCCCCCAAGGGGGACGAGGGTCTCCGTTCCCCATGGGGGTCGAGGTCCCCCCTACGCCCTAGGGGTCTGAGGGTCCCCGAACCACCCGCAGCACACCAGAACCCCCGGCCGGCGGCCCTGAGAACTGCACCTTTGCGCATGCGCAGACGGGTGGGCGGGGTCAGGCTCTTGTCCGGGGCGGAGCCTGGAGCTGCTCAGCCCTGCTGGGCCAGGTGAGGACGCTACCCCTTTGATTGGGGCTGGGTTGTCCCGGGCCTTCCGCCTCGGCCAGTCTGCCTGCCGTTTGGGAAGAGGCCCCGGTCGCCACTTGTCCGTGGCTTACAGGGGGTGCCCTCCCCTGACAGTGACCCCGCCCCTCCGTCCGGGGCGTGTTTGGGCCCGGGGCCGGCCCCTGGGGCTGTGAGTGCAAGAGGAGGGTGCGGGTGTCTCCCAGGGGGAAGAAAGACCGTTTCCCCGAGGGGGATGAGGGTCCACATTCCCCATGGGGGTACAGGTGCCCCCACTCTAAAAGGGGCGGGGGTCCACGAACCACCACCCGCTCACCAACGCCCCCTGCCGGCGGCCCTGAGAACCGCACCTTCGCGCATGCGCAGACGGGGCGCAGGGTCAGGCTGCGGTCCGGGGCGGAGCCTGGAGCTGCTCAGCCCTGCTGGGCCAGGTGAGGACGCTTCCCCTTTGATTGGGGCTGGGTTGTCCCGGGCTTTCCGCGTCGACGAGTCTGCCTGCAGTTTGGGAAGAAGCCGCGGTCGCCGGTTCTCTGGGCCGAGCAGGGGCTGCCGGCCCTAGACACTGATCCCCCCCTCTCTCTAAGGCGTGTTCGGTCGCGCGGCCGGACCCTGGGGGTGTGAGTGCGGGAGGAGGGTGCGGGTGTCCCCCAGGGGGAAGATTGACCGTTCCCCCGAGTGGGATGAGGGTCCCCATTTCCCATGGGGGTACAGGTGCCCCCACCCTCAAAGGGGCCTGGGGTCCCCGAACCACCACCCGATCAACAGCGCCCCCTGCCGGCGGCCCTGAGTACTGCACCTTTGCGCATGCGCAGACTCGGGTGGGCGGGGTCTGGCTCTGGCCGGGGCCAGAGCCGGAGCCGGGGGCTCATCAGGGCTACTGGGTCAGGTGATTACCCTTCCCCTTTCAGTGGTCCTGGCTTGCCCGGGGCTTTCCGCGCCGGCCTGTCTGCCTGCAGTTTGGGAAGAGGCCGCGGTCGCCGCTTGTCCATGGCTTACAGGGTACCCTCCCCTGACGCTGACCCCGCCCCTCCGTCTAGGTCGTGTTGGGGCCCTGGGCCGGCCCCGGGGGGTTTGAGTGCGAGAGGAGGGTGCAGGTGTAACCTAGGGGGAAGATTGACTGTTCCCCCTAGGGGGAAGAGGGTCCCCGTTCCCCATGGGGGTCGAGGTCCCGCTACGCCCAAGGGGCCTGAGGGACCCCGAAGCACCCCCCCGCTCACCAGCGCCCCCTACCCGCGGCCCTGTGAACCGCACCTTTGCGCATGCGTAGGCGGGAGGGCGGGGTCAGGCTCCGGTCCGGGGCGGAGCCTGGAGCTGCTCAGCCCTGCTGGGCCAGGTGAGGACGCTTCCCCTTTGATTGGGGCTGGGTTGTCCCGGGCTTTCCGCGTCGACGAGTCTGCCTGCAGTTTGGGAAGAGGCCGCGGTCGCCGGTTCTCTGGGCCGAGCAGGGGCTGCCGGCCCTAGACACTGATCCCCCCCTCTCTCTAAGGCGTGTTCGGTCGCGCGGACGGACCCTGGGGCTGTGAGTGCGAGAGGAGGGTGCGGTTGTCTCCCAGGGGGAAGAAAGACCGTTTCCCGAGGGGGAGGAGGGTCCCCAATCCCCATGGGGGTTCAGGTGCGCCCACCCTCAAAGGGACGGGGGTCCCCGAACCACCACCCGCTCACCAGCGCCCTCCTGCCGGCGGCCCTGAGAACTGCACCTTTGCGCATGCGCAGACTCGGGTGGGCGGGATCAGGCTGTGGCCGGGGCCGGAGCCGGAGCCGGAGCCGGAGCCGGGGGCTCATCAGGGCTGCTGGGTCAGGTGAGGACCCTTCCCCTTTGAGTCGTGCTGGCTTGCCCGGGGCTTTCCGCGCCGGCCTGTCTGCCTGCAGTTTGGGAAGAGGCCGCGGTCGCCACTTGTCCGGGGCTTACAGGGGGTGCCCTCCCCTGACGGTGACTCCGCCCTTCCGTCCGGGGAGTGTTGGGGCCCGGGGCCGGCCCCAGGGGGTGTGAGTGCGAGAGGAGATTGCAGGTTTCCCCTAGGGGGAAGATTGACGGTTCCCCCAAGGGGGACGAGGGTCTCCGTTCCCCATGGGGGTCGAGGTCCCCCCTACGCCCTAGGGGTCTGAGGGTCCCCGAACCACCCGCAGCACACCAGAACCCCCGGCCGGCGGCCCTGAGAACTGCACCTTTGCGCATGCGCAGACGGGTGGGCGGGGTCAGGCTCTTGTCCGGGGCGGAGCCTGGAGCTGCTCAGCCCTGCTGGGCCAGGTGAGGACGCTACCCCTTTGATTGGGGCTGGGTTGTCCCGGGCCTTCCGCCTCGGCCAGTCTGCCTGCCGTTTGGGAAGAGGCCCCGGTCGCCACTTGTCCGTGGCTTACAGGGGGTGCCCTCCCCTGACAGTGACCCCGCCCCTCCGTCCGGGGCGTGTTTGGGCCCGGGGCCGGCCCCTGGGGCTGTGAGTGCAAGAGGAGGGTGCGGGTGTCTCCCAGGGGGAAGAAAGACCGTTTCCCCGAGGGGGATGAGGGTCCACATTCCCCATGGGGGTACAGGTGCCCCCACTCTAAAAGGGGCGGGGGTCCACGAACCACCACCCGCTCACCAACGCCCCCTGCCGGCGGCCCTGAGAACCGCACCTTCGCGCATGCGCAGACGGGGCGCAGGGTCAGGCTGCGGTCCGGGGCGGAGCCTGGAGCTGCTCAGCCCTGCTGGGCCAGGTGAGGACGCTTCCCCTTTGATTGGGGCTGGGTTGTCCCGGGCTTTCCGCGTCGACGAGTCTGCCTGCAGTTTGGGAAGAAGCCGCGGTCGCCGGTTCTCTGGGCCGAGCAGGGGCTGCCGGCCCTAGACACTGATCCCCCCCTCTCTCTAAGGCGTGTTCGGTCGCGCGGCCGGACCCTGGGGGTGTGAGTGCGGGAGGAGGGTGCGGGTGTCCCCCAGGGGGAAGATTGACCGTTCCCCCGAGTGGGATGAGGGTCCCCATTTCCCATGGGGGTACAGGTGCCCCCACCCTCAAAGGGGCCTGGGGTCCCCGAACCACCACCCGATCAACAGCGCCCCCTGCCGGCGGCCCTGAGTACTGCACCTTTGCGCATGCGCAGACTCGGGTGGGCGGGGTCTGGCTCTGGCCGGGGCCAGAGCCGGAGCCGGGGGCTCATCAGGGCTACTGGGTCAGGTGATTACCCTTCCCCTTTCAGTGGTCCTGGCTTGCCCGGGGCTTTCCGCGCCGGCCTGTCTGCCTGCAGTTTGGGAAGAGGCCGCGGTCGCCGCTTGTCCATGGCTTACAGGGTACCCTCCCCTGACGCTGACCCCGCCCCTCCGTCTAGGTCGTGTTGGGGCCCTGGGCCGGCCCCGGGGGGTTTGAGTGCGAGAGGAGGGTGCAGGTGTAACCTAGGGGGAAGATTGACTGTTCCCCCTAGGGGGAAGAGGGTCCCCGTTCCCCATGGGGGTCGAGGTCCCGCTACGCCCAAGGGGCCTGAGGGACCCCGAAGCACCCCCCCGCTCACCAGCGCCCCCTACCCGCGGCCCTGTGAACCGCACCTTTGCGCATGCGTAGGCGGGAGGGCGGGGTCAGGCTCCGGTCCGGGGCGGAGCCTGGAGCTGCTCAGCCCTGCTGGGCCAGGTGAGGACGCTTCCCCTTTGATTGGGGCTGGGTTGTCCCGGGCTTTCCGCGTCGACGAGTCTGCCTGCAGTTTGGGAAGAGGCCGCGGTCGCCGGTTCTCTGGGCCGAGCAGGGGCTGCCGGCCCTAGACACTGATCCCCCCCTCTCTCTAAGGCGTGTTCGGTCGCGCGGACGGACCCTGGGGCTGTGAGTGCGAGAGGAGGGTGCGGTTGTCTCCCAGGGGGAAGAAAGACCGTTTCCCGAGGGGGAGGAGGGTCCCCAATCCCCATGGGGGTTCAGGTGCGCCCACCCTCAAAGGGACGGGGGTCCCCGAACCACCACCCGCTCACCAGCGCCCTCCTGCCGGCGGCCCTGAGAACTGCACCTTTGCGCATGCGCAGACTCGGGTGGGCGGGATCAGGCTGTGGCCGGGGCCGGAGCCGGAGCCGGAGCCGGGGGCTCATCAGGGCTGCTGGGTCAGGTGAGGACCCTTCCCCTTTGAGTCGTGCTGGCTTGCCCGGGGCTTTCCGCGCCGGCCTGTCTGCCTGCAGTTTGGGAAGAGGCCGCGGTCGCCACTTGTCCGGGGCTTACAGGGGGTGCCCTCCCCTGACGGTGACTCCGCCCTTCCGTCCGGGGAGTGTTGGGGCCCGGGGCCGGCCCCAGGGGGTGTGAGTGCGAGAGGAGATTGCAGGTTTCCCCTAGGGGGAAGATTGACGGTTCCCCCAAGGGGGACGAGGGTCTCCGTTCCCCATGGGGGTCGAGGTCCCCCCTACGCCCTAGGGGTCTGAGGGTCCCCGAACCACCCGCAGCACACCAGAACCCCCGGCCGGCGGCCCTGAGAACTGCACCTTTGCGCATGCGCAGACGGGTGGGCGGGGTCAGGCTCTTGTCCGGGGCGGAGCCTGGAGCTGCTCAGCCCTGCTGGGCCAGGTGAGGACGCTACCCCTTTGATTGGGGCTGGGTTGTCCCGGGCCTTCCGCCTCGGCCAGTCTGCCTGCCGTTTGGGAAGAGGCCCCGGTCGCCACTTGTCCGTGGCTTACAGGGGGTGCCCTCCCCTGACAGTGACCCCGCCCCTCCGTCCGGGGCGTGTTTGGGCCCGGGGCCGGCCCCTGGGGCTGTGAGTGCAAGAGGAGGGTGCGGGTGTCTCCCAGGGGGAAGAAAGACCGTTTCCCCGAGGGGGATGAGGGTCCACATTCCCCATGGGGGTACAGGTGCCCCCACTCTAAAAGGGGCGGGGGTCCACGAACCACCACCCGCTCACCAACGCCCCCTGCCGGCGGCCCTGAGAACCGCACCTTCGCGCATGCGCAGACGGGGCGCAGGGTCAGGCTGCGGTCCGGGGCGGAGCCTGGAGCTGCTCAGCCCTGCTGGGCCAGGTGAGGACGCTTCCCCTTTGATTGGGGCTGGGTTGTCCCGGGCTTTCCGCGTCGACGAGTCTGCCTGCAGTTTGGGAAGAAGCCGCGGTCGCCGGTTCTCTGGGCCGAGCAGGGGCTGCCGGCCCTAGACACTGATCCCCCCCTCTCTCTAAGGCGTGTTCGGTCGCGCGGCCGGACCCTGGGGGTGTGAGTGCGGGAGGAGGGTGCGGGTGTCCCCCAGGGGGAAGATTGACCGTTCCCCCGAGTGGGATGAGGGTCCCCATTTCCCATGGGGGTACAGGTGCCCCCACCCTCAAAGGGGCCTGGGGTCCCCGAACCACCACCCGATCAACAGCGCCCCCTGCCGGCGGCCCTGAGTACTGCACCTTTGCGCATGCGCAGACTCGGGTGGGCGGGGTCTGGCTCTGGCCGGGGCCAGAGCCGGAGCCGGGGGCTCATCAGGGCTACTGGGTCAGGTGATTACCCTTCCCATTTCAGTGGTCCTGGCTTGCCCGGGGCTTTCCGCGCCGGCCTGTCTGCCTGCAGTTTGGGAAGAGGCCGCGGTCGCCGCTTGTCCATGGCTTACAGGGTACCCTCCCCTGACGCTGACCCCGCCCCTCCGTCTAGGTCGTGTTGGGGCCCTGGGCCGGCCCCGGGGGGTTTGAGTGCGAGAGGAGGGTGCAGGTGTAACCTAGGGGGAAGATTGACTGTTCCCCCTAGGGGGAAGAGGGTCCCCGTTCCCCATGGGGGTCGAGGTCCCGCTACGCCCAAGGGGCCTGAGGGACCCCGAAGCACCCCCCCGCTCACCAGCGCCCCCTACCCGCGGCCCTGTGAACCGCACCTTTGCGCATGCGTAGGCGGGAGGGCGGGGTCAGGCTCCGGTCCGGGGCGGAGCCTGGAGCTGCTCAGCCCTGCTGGGCCAGGTGAGGACGCTTCCCCTTTGATTGGGGCTGGGTTGTCCCGGGCTTTCCGCGTCGACGAGTCTGCCTGCAGTTTGGGAAGAAGCCGCGGTCGCCGGTTCTCTGGGCCGAGCAGGGGCTGCCGGCCCTAGACACTGATCCCCCCCTCTCTCTAAGGCGTGTTCGGTCGCGCGGCCGGACCCTGGGGGTGTGAGTGCGGGAGGAGGGTGCGGGTGTCCCCCAGGGGGAAGATTGACCGTTCCCCCGAGTGGGATGAGGGTCCCCATTCCCCATGGGGGTACAGGTGCCCCCACCCTCAAAGGGGCCTGGGGTCCCCGAACCACCACCCGATCAACAGCGCCCCCTGCCGGCGGCCCTGAGTACTGCACCTTTGCGCATGCGCAGACTCGGGTGGGCGGGGTCTGGCTCTGGCCGGGGCCAGAGCCGGAGCCGGGGGCTCATCAGGGCTACTGGGTCAGGTGATTACCCTTCCCCTTTCAGTGGTCCTGGCTTGCCCGGGGCTTTCCGCGCCGGCCTGTCTGCCTGCAGTTTGGGAAGAGGCCGCGGTCGCCGCTTGTCCATGGCTTACAGGGTACCCTCCCCTGACGCTGACCCCGCCCCTCCGTCTAGGTCGTGTTGGGGCCCTGGGCCGGCCCCGGGGGGTTTGAGTGCGAGAGGAGGGTGCAGGTGTAACCTAGGGGGAAGATTGACTGTTCCCCCTAGGGGGAAGAGGGTCCCCGTTCCCCATGGGGGTCGAGGTCCCGCTACGCCCAAGGGGCCTGAGGGACCCCGAAGCACCCCCCCGCTCACCAGCGCCCCCTACCCGCGGCCCTGTGAACCGCACCTTTGCGCATGCGTAGGCGGGAGGGCGGGGTCAGGCTCCGGTCCGGGGCGGAGCCTGGAGCTGCTCAGCCCTGCTGGGCCAGGTGAGGACGCTTCCCCTTTGATTGGGGCTGGGTTGTCCCGGGCTTTCCGCGTCGACGAGTCTGCCTGCAGTTTGGGAAGAGGCCGCGGTCGCCGGTTCTCTGGGCCGAGCAGGGGCTGCCGGCCCTAGACACTGATCCCCCCCTCTCTCTAAGGCGTGTTCGGTCGCGCGGACGGACCCTGGGGCTGTGAGTGCGAGAGGAGGGTGCGGTTGTCTCCCAGGGGGAAGAAAGACCGTTTCCCGAGGGGGAGGAGGGTCCCCAATCCCCATGGGGGTTCAGGTGCGCCCACCCTCAAAGGGACGGGGGTCCCCGAACCACCACCCGCTCACCAGCGCCCTCCTGCCGGCGGCCCTGAGAACTGCACCTTTGCGCATGCGCAGACTCGGGTGGGCGGGATCAGGCTGTGGCCGGGGCCGGAGCCGGAGCCGGAGCCGGGGGCTCATCAGGGCTGCTGGGTCAGGTGAGGACCCTTCCCCTTTGAGTCGTGCTGGCTTGCCCGGGGCTTTCCGCGCCGGCCTGTCTGCCTGCAGTTTGGGAAGAGGCCGCGGTCGCCACTTGTCCGGGGCTTACAGGGGGTGCCCTCCCCTGACGGTGACTCCGCCCTTCCGTCCGGGGAGTGTTGGGGCCCGGGGCCGGCCCCAGGGGGTGTGAGTGCGAGAGGAGATTGCAGGTTTCCCCTAGGGGGAAGATTGACGGTTCCCCCAAGGGGGACGAGGGTCTCCGTTCCCCATGGGGGTCGAGGTCCCCCCTACGCCCTAGGGGTCTGAGGGTCCCCGAACCACCCGCAGCACACCAGAACCCCCGGCCGGCGGCCCTGAGAACTGCACCTTTGCGCATGCGCAGACGGGTGGGCGGGGTCAGGCTCTTGTCCGGGGCGGAGCCTGGAGCTGCTCAGCCCTGCTGGGCCAGGTGAGGACGCTACCCCTTTGATTGGGGCTGGGTTGTCCCGGGCCTTCCGCCTCGGCCAGTCTGCCTGCCGTTTGGGAAGAGGCCCCGGTCGCCACTTGTCCGTGGCTTACAGGGGGTGCCCTCCCCTGACAGTGACCCCGCCCCTCCGTCCGGGGCGTGTTTGGGCCCGGGGCCGGCCCCTGGGGCTGTGAGTGCAAGAGGAGGGTGCGGGTGTCTCCCAGGGGGAAGAAAGACCGTTTCCCCGAGGGGGATGAGGGTCCACATTCCCCATGGGGGTACAGGTGCCCCCACTCTAAAAGGGGCGGGGGTCCACGAACCACCACCCGCTCACCAACGCCCCCTGCCGGCGGCCCTGAGAACCGCACCTTCGCGCATGCGCAGACGGGGCGCAGGGTCAGGCTGCGGTCCGGGGCGGAGCCTGGAGCTGCTCAGCCCTGCTGGGCCAGGTGAGGACGCTTCCCCTTTGATTGGGGCTGGGTTGTCCCGGGCTTTCCGCGTCGACGAGTCTGCCTGCAGTTTGGGAAGAAGCCGCGGTCGCCGGTTCTCTGGGCCGAGCAGGGGCTGCCGGCCCTAGACACTGATCCCCCCCTCTCTCTAAGGCGTGTTCGGTCGCGCGGCCGGACCCTGGGGGTGTGAGTGCGGGAGGAGGGTGCGGGTGTCCCCCAGGGGGAAGATTGACCGTTCCCCCGAGTGGGATGAGGGTCCCCATTTCCCATGGGGGTACAGGTGCCCCCACCCTCAAAGGGGCCTGGGGTCCCCGAACCACCACCCGATCAACAGCGCCCCCTGCCGGCGGCCCTGAGTACTGCACCTTTGCGCATGCGCAGACTCGGGTGGGCGGGGTCTGGCTCTGGCCGGGGCCAGAGCCGGAGCCGGGGGCTCATCAGGGCTACTGGGTCAGGTGATTACCCTTCCCCTTTCAGTGGTCCTGGCTTGC
Source organism: Talpa europaea (assembly GCF_964194135.1). NCBI lineage: Eukaryota > Metazoa > Chordata > Mammalia > Eulipotyphla > Talpidae > Talpa > Talpa europaea. Next base: position 92,194 of record NW_028168003.1, read on the forward strand.
CCGGGGCTTTCCGCGCCGGCCTGTCTGCCTGCAGTTTGGGAAGAGGCCGCGGTCGCCGCTTGTCCATGGCTTACAGGGTACCCTCCCCTGACGCTGACCCCGCCCCTCCGTCTAGGTCGTGTTGGGGCCCTGGGCCGGCCCCGGGGGGTTTGAGTGCGAGAGGAGGGTGCAGGTGTAACCTAGGGGGAAGATTGACTGTTCCCCCTAGGGGGAAGAGGGTCCCCGTTCCCCATGGGGGTCGAGGTCCCGCTACGCCCAAGGGGCCTGAGGGACCCCGAAGCACCCCCCCGCTCACCAGCGCCCCCTACCCGCGGCCCTGTGAACCGCACCTTTGCGCATGCGTAGGCGGGAGGGCGGGGTCAGGCTCCGGTCCGGGGCGGAGCCTGGAGCTGCTCAGCCCTGCTGGGCCAGGTGAGGACGCTTCCCCTTTGATTGGGGCTGGGTTGTCCCGGGCTTTCCGCGTCGACGAGTCTGCCGGCAGTTTGGGAAGAGGCCGCGGTCGCCGGTTCTCTGGGCCGAGCAGGGGCTGCCGGCCCTAGACACTGATCCCCCCCTCTCTCTAAGGCGTGTTCGGTCGCGCGGACGGACCCTGGGGCTGTGAGTGCGAGAGGAGGGTGCGGTTGTCTCCCAGGGGGAAGAAAGACCGTTTCCCGAGGGGGAGGAGGGTCCCCAATCCCCATGGGGGTTCAGGTGCGCCCACCCTCAAAGGGACGGGGGTCCCCGAACCACCACCCGCTCACCAGCGCCCTCCTGCCGGCGGCCCTGAGAACTGCACCTTTGCGCATGCGCAGACTCGGGTGGGCGGGATCAGGCTGTGGCCGGGGCCGGAGCCGGAGCCGGAGCCGGGGGCTCATCAGGGCTGCTGGGTCAGGTGAGGACCCTTCCCCTTTGAGTCGTGCTGGCTTGCCCGGGGCTTTCCGCGCCGGCCTGTCTGCCTGCAGTTTGGGAAGAGGCCGCGGTCGCCACTTGTCCGGGGCTTACAGGGGGTGCCCTCCCCTGACGGTGACTCCGCCCTTCCGTCCGGGGAGTGTTGGGGCCCGGGGCCGGCCCCAGGGGGTGTGAGTGCGAGAGGAGATTGCAGGTTTCCCCTAGGGGGAAGATTGACGGTTCCCCCAAGGGGGACGAGGGTCTCCGTTCCCCATGGGGGTCGAGGTCCCCCCTACGCCCTAGGGGTCTGAGGGTCCCCGAACCACCCGCAGCACACCAGAACCCCCGGCCGGCGGCCCTGAGAACTGCACCTTTGCGCATGCGCAGACGGGTGGGCGGGGTCAGGCTCTTGTCCGGGGCGGAGCCTGGAGCTGCTCAGCCCTGCTGGGCCAGGTGAGGACGCTACCCCTTTGATTGGGGCTGGGTTGTCCCGGGCCTTCCGCCTCGGCCAGTCTGCCTGCCGTTTGGGAAGAGGCCCCGGTCGCCACTTGTCCGTGGCTTACAGGGGGTGCCCTCCCCTGACAGTGACCCCGCCCCTCCGTCCGGGGCGTGTTTGGGCCCGGGGCCGGCCCCTGGGGCTGTGAGTGCAAGAGGAGGGTGCGGGTGTCTCCCAGGGGGAAGAAAGACCGTTTCCCCGAGGGGGATGAGGGTCCACATTCCCCATGGGGGTTCAGGTGCCCCCACTCTAAAAGGGGCGGGTGTCCCCGAACCACCACCCGCTCACCAGCGCCCTCCTGCCGGCGGCACTGTGAACCGCATCTTTGCGCATGCGCAGACTCGGGTGGGCGGGATCAGGCTGTGGCCGGGGCCGGAGCCGGAGCCGGAGCCGGGGGCTCATCAGGGCTGCTGGGCCAGGTGAGGACCCTTCCCCTTTGAGTCGTGCTGGCTTGCTTGGGGCTTTCCGCGCCGGCCTGTCTGCCTGCAGTTTGGGAAGAGGCCGCGGTCGCCACTTCTCCGGGGCTTACAGGGGGTGCCCTCTCCTGACAGTGACCCCGCCCCTCCGTCTAGGGCGTGTTTGGGCCCGGGGCCGGCCCCTGGGGCTGTGAGTGCAAGAGGAGGGTGCGGGTGTCTCCCAGGGGGAAGAAAGACCGTTTCCCCGAGTGGGATGAGGGTCCCCATTCCTCATGGGGGTACAGGTGCCCCCACCCTCAAACAGGCCTGGGGTCCCCGAACCACCACCCGATCAACAGCGCCCCCTGCCGGCGGCCCTGAGTACTGCACCTTTGCGCATGCGCAGACTCGGGTGGGCGGGGTCTGGCTCTGGCTGGGGCCAGAGCCGGAGCCGGGGGCTCATCAGGGCTGCTGGGCCAGGTGAGGACCCTTCCCCTTGATTGGTGCTGGCTTGCCCGGGGCTTTCCGCGCCGGCCTGTCTGCCTGCAGTTTGGGAAGAGGCCGCGGTCGCCGCTTGTCCGGGGCCTACATGGGGTGCCCACCCCTGACAGTGACTCCGCCCCTCCGTCCGGGGCGTGTTGGGGCCCGGGGCCGGCCCCAGGGGGTGTGAGTGCGAGAGGAGATTGCAGGTGTCCCCTAGGGGGAAGATTGACCGTTCCCCCAAGGGGGACGAGGGTCTCCGTTCCCCATGGGGGTCGAGGTCCCCCCTACACCCTAAGGGTCTGAGGGAACCCGAACCACCCGCAGCACACCAGAACCCCCGGCCAGCGGCCCTGAGAAGTGCACCTTTGCGCATGCGCAGTCTCGGGTGGGCGGGGTCAGGCTCGGTCCGGGGCGGAGCCTGGAGCTCCTCAGCCCTTCTGGGCCAGGTGAGGACGCTACCCGTTTGATTGGGGCTGGGTTGTCCCGGGCCTTCCGCCTCGGCCAGCCTGCCTGCCGTTTGGGAAGAGGCCCCGGTCGCCACTTGTCCGTGGCTTCCAGGGGGTGCCCTCCACTGACAGTGACCCCGCCCCTCCGTCTAGGGCGTTTTAGGTCGCGCGGACGGACCCTGGGGCTGTGAGTGCCAGAGGAGGGATCGGGTGTCCCCCATGGGGAAGATTGACCGTTTCCCCGAGGGGGATGAGGGTCCCCATTCCCCATGGGGGTACAGGTGCCCCCACCCTCAAAGGGGCTGGGGGTCCCCGAACCAGCACCCGCTCACCAGCGCCCCCTGCCGGGCGCCTGAGAACTTCACCTTTGCGCATGCGCAGACTCGGGTGGGCGGGGTCAGGCTCCGGTCCGGGGCGGGTCCTGGAGCTGCTCAGCCCTGCTGGGCCAGGTGAGGACGCTACCCCTTTGATTGGGGCTGGGTTGTCCCAGGCCTTCCGCCTCGGCCAGTCTGCCTGCAGTTTGGGAAGAGACCGCAGTTGGCATTACTCTGGGCCGAACAGGGGGTGCCCGACCTTGACACTGACCCCGACCCTCCCTCTAGGGCGTTTTCGGTCGCGCGGACGGACCCTGGGGCTGTGAGTGTGAGAGGAGGGATCGGGTGTCCCCCAGGGGGAAGATTGACCGTTTCCCCGAGGGGAATGAGGGGCCCATTCCCCATGGGTGTACAGGTGCCCCACCCTCCAAGGGGTGGGGTCCCCGAACCAGCACCCGCTCACCAGCGCCCCCTGCCGGGGGCCTGAGAACTTCACCTTTGCGCATGCGCAGACTCGGGTGGGCGGGGTCAGGCTCCGGTCCGGGGCGGTTCCTGGAGCTGCTCAGCCCTGCTGGGCCAGGTGAGGACGCTACCCCTTTGATTGGGGCTGGGTAGTCCCGGGCCTTCCGCCTTGGCGTGTCTGCCTGCAGTTTGGGATGTGGCCGCAGTAGCCAGTTCTCTGTGCCGAACAGGGGGTGCCGGACCTTGACACTGACCCCGCCCCTCTCTCTAAGGCGTTTTCGGTCGCGCGGCCGGACCCTGGGGGTGTGAGTGCGGGAGGAGGGTGCGGGTGTCCCCCAGGGGGAAGATTGACCGTTCCCCCGAGTGGGATGAGGGTCCCCATTCCCCATGGGGGTACAGGTGCCCCCACCCTCAAAGGGGCCTGGGGTCCCCGAACCACCACCCGATCAACAGCGCCCCCTGCCGGCGGCCCTGAGTACTGCACCTTTGCGCATGCGCAGACTCGGGTGGGCGGGGTCTGGCTCTGGCCAGGGCCAGAGCCGGAGCCGGGGGCTCATCAGGGCTACTGGGTCAGGTGATTACCCTTCCCCTTTCAGTGGTCCTGGCTTGCCCGGGGCTTTCCGCGCCGGCCTGTCTGCCTGCAGTTTGGGAAGAGGCCGCGGTCGCCGCTTGTCCATGGCTTACAGGGTACCCTCCCCTGACGCTGACCCCGCCCCTCCGTCTAGGTCGTGTTGGGGCCCGTCGCCTGCCCCAGGGGTGTGAGTGCGAGAAGAGGGTGCAGGTGTCCCCTAGGGGGAAGATTGACCGTTCCCCCTAGGGGGAAGAGGGTCCCCATTTCCCATGGGGGTAGAGGTCGCCCTACGCCCAAGGGGGCTGAGGGACCCCGAACCACCCTCCCGCTCACCAGCGCCCCCTGCCCGCGGCCCTGAGAACCGCACCTTTGCGCATGCGCAGGCGGGTTGGCGGGGTCAGGCTCCGGTCCGGGGCGGGGCCTGGAGCTCCTCAGCCCTGCTGGGCCAGGTGAGGACGCTACCCCTTTGATTGGGGCTGGGTTGTCTCGGGCCTTCCGCCTCGGCGAGTCTGCCTGCAGTTTGGGAAGAGGCCGCAGTTGCCGGTTCTCTGGGCCGAACAGGGAGTGCCCGAACTTGACACTGACCCCGCCCCTCTCTCTAGGGCGTGTTCGGTCGCGCGGACGGACCCTGGGGCTGTGAGTGCGAGAGGAGGGATCGGGTGTCCCGCAGGGGGAAGATTGACCGTTTCCCCAACGGGGATGAGGGTCCCCATTCCCCATGGGGGTACAGGTGCACCCACCCTCAAACAGGCCTGGGGTCCCCGAACCACCACCCGATCAACAGCGCCCCCTGCCGGCGGCCCTGAGTCTGCACCTTTGCGCATGCGCAGACTCGGGTGGGCGGGGCCTCGCTCCGGCCGGGGCCGGAGCCGGAGCCGGGGGCTCATCAGGGCTGCTGGGCCAGGTGATTACCCTTCCCCTTTGAGTGGGCCTGGCTTGCCCAGGGCTTTCCGCGCCGGCCTGTCTGCCTGAGGTTTGGGAAGAGGCCGCGGTCGCCGCTTGTCCATGGCTTACAGGGTACCCTCCCCTGACGCTGACCCCGCCCCTCCGTCTGGGTCGTGTTGGGGCCCTGGGCCGGCCCCGGGGGGTTTGAGTGCGAGAGGAGGGTGCAGGTGTAACCTAGGGGGAAGATTGACTGTTCCCCCTAGGGGGAAGAGGGTCCCCGTTCCCCATGGGGGTCGAGGTCCCGCTACGCCCAAGGGGCCTGAGGGACCCCGAAGCACCCCCCCGCTCACCAGCGCCCCCTACCCGCGGCCCTGTGAACCGCACCTTTGCGCATGCGTAGGCGGGAGGGCGGGGTCAGGCTCCGGTCCGGGGCGGAGCCTGGAGCTGCTCAGCCCTGCTGGGCCAGGTGAGGACGCTTCCCCTTTGATTGGGGCTGGGTTGTCCCGGGCTTTCCGCGTCGACGAGTCTGCCTGCAGTTTGGGAAGAGGCCGCGGTCGCCGGTTCTCTGGGCCGAGCAGGGGCTGCCGGCCCTAGACACTGATCCCCCCCTCTCTCTAAGGCGTGTTCGGTCGCGCGGACGGACCCTGGGGCTGTGAGTGCGAGAGGAGGGTGCGGTTGTCTCCCAGGGGGAAGAAAGACCGTTTCCCGAGGGGGAGGAGGGTCCCCAATCCCCATGGGGGTTCAGGTGCGCCCACCCTCAAAGGGACGGGGGTCCCCGAACCACCACCCGCTCACCAGCGCCCTCCTGCCGGCGGCCCTGAGAACTGCACCTTTGCGCATGCGCAGACTCGGGTGGGCGGGATCAGGCTGTGGCCGGGGCCGGAGCCGGAGCCGGAGCCGGGGGCTCATCAGGGCTGCTGGGTCAGGTGAGGACCCTTCCCCTTTGAGTCGTGCTGGCTTGCCCGGGGCTTTCCGCGCCGGCCTGTCTGCCTGCAGTTTGGGAAGAGGCCGCGGTCGCCACTTGTCCGGGGCTTACAGGGGGTGCCCTCCCCTGACGGTGACTCCGCCCTTCCGTCCGGGGAGTGTTGGGGCCCGGGGCCGGCCCCAGGGGGTGTGAGTGCGAGAGGAGATTGCAGGTTTCCCCTAGGGGGAAGATTGACGGTTCCCCCAAGGGGGACGAGGGTCTCCGTTCCCCATGGGGGTCGAGGTCCCCCCTACGCCCTAGGGGTCTGAGGGTCCCCGAACCACCCGCAGCACACCAGAACCCCCGGCCGGCGGCCCTGAGAACTGCACCTTTGCGCATGCGCAGACGGGTGGGCGGGGTCAGGCTCTTGTCCGGGGCGGAGCCTGGAGCTGCTCAGCCCTGCTGGGCCAGGTGAGGACGCTACCCCTTTGATTGGGGCTGGGTTGTCCCGGGCCTTCCGCCTCGGCCAGTCTGCCTGCCGTTTGGGAAGAGGCCCCGGTCGCCACTTGTCCGTGGCTTACAGGGGGTGCCCTCCCCTGACAGTGACTCCGCCCCTCCGTCTAGGGCGTGTTTGGGCCCGGGGCCGGCCCCTGGGGCTGTGAGTGCAAGAGGAGGGTGCGGGTGTCTCCCAGGGGGAAGAAAGACCGTTTCCCCGAGGGGGATGAGGGTCCACATTCCCCATGGGGGTACAGGTGCCCCCACTCTAAAAGGGGCGGGGGTCCCCGAACCACCACCCGCTCACCAGCGCCCCCTTCCCGCGGTCCTGAGTACTGCACCTTTGCGCATGCGCAGACTCGGGTGGGCGGGGTCTGGCTCTGGCCAGGGCCAGAGCCGGAGGCGGGGGCTCATCAGGGCTACTGGGTCAGGTGATTACCCTTCCCCTTTCAGTGGTCCTGGCTTGCCCGGGGCTTTCCGCGCCGGCCTGTCTGCCTGCAGTTTGGGAAGAGGCCGCGGTCGCCGCTTGTCCATGGCTTACAGGGTACCCTCCCCTGACGCTGACCCCGCCCCTCCGTCTAGGTCGTGTTGGGGCCCGTCGCCTGCCCCAGGGGTGTGAGTGCGAGAAGAGGGTGCAGGTGTCCCCTAGGGGGAAGATTGACCGTTCCCCCGAGGGGGAAGAGGGTCCCCATTTCTCATGGGGGTAGAGGTCGCCCTACGCCCAAGGGGGCTGAGGGACCCCGAACCACCCTCCCGCTCACCAGCGCCCCCTGCCGGCGGCCCTGAGAACCGCACCTTCGCGCATGCGCAGACGGGGCGCAGGGTCAGGCTGCGGTCCGGGGCGGAGCCTGGAGCTGCTCAGCCCTGCTGGGCCAGGTGAGGACGCTTCCCCTTTGATTGGGGCTGGGTTGTCCCGGGCTTTCCGCGTCGACGAGTCTGCCTGCAGTTTGGGAAGAAGCCGCGGTCGCCGGTTCTCTGGGCCGAGCAGGGGCTGCCGGCCCTAGACACTGATCCCCCCCTCTCTCTAAGGCGTGTTCGGTCGCGCGGCCGGACCCTGGGGGTGTGAGTGCGGGAGGAGGGTGCGGGTGTCCCCCAGGGGGAAGATTGACCGTTCCCCCGAGTGGGATGAGGGTCCCCATTTCCCATGGGGGTACAGGTGCCCCCACCCTCAAAGGGGCCTGGGGTCCCCGAACCACCACCCGATCAACAGCGCCCCCTGCCGGCGGCCCTGAGTACTGCACCTTTGCGCATGCGCAGACTCGGGTGGGCGGGGTCTGGCTCTGGCCGGGGCCAGAGCCGGAGCCGGGGGCTCATCAGGGCTACTGGGTCAGGTGATTACCCTTCCCCTTTCAGTGGTCCTGGCTTGCCCGGGGCTTTCCGCGCCGGCCTGTCTGCCTGCAGTTTGGGAAGAGGCCGCGGTCGCCGCTTGTCCATGGCTTACAGGGTACCCTCCCCTGACGCTGACCCCGCCCCTCCGTCTAGGTCGTGTTGGGGCCCTGGGCCGGCCCCGGGGGGTTTGAGTGCGAGAGGAGGGTGCAGGTGTAACCTAGGGGGAAGATTGACTGTTCCCCCTAGGGGGAAGAGGGTCCCCGTTCCCCATGGGGGTCGAGGTCCCGCTACGCCCAAGGGGCCTGAGGGACCCCGAAGCACCCCCCCGCTCACCAGCGCCCCCTACCCGCGGCCCTGTGAACCGCACCTTTGCGCATGCGTAGGCGGGAGGGCGGGGTCAGGCTCCGGTCCGGGGCGGAGCCTGGAGCTGCTCAGCCCTGCTGGGCCAGGTGAGGACGCTTCCCCTTTGATTGGGGCTGGGTTGTCCCGGGCTTTCCGCGTCGACGAGTCTGCCTGCAGTTTGGGAAGAAGCCGCGGTCGCCGGTTCTCTGGGCCGAGCAGGGGCTGCCGGCCCTAGACACTGATCCCCCCCTCTCTCTAAGGCGTGTTCGGTCGCGCGGCCGGACCCTGGGGGTGTGAGTGCGGGAGGAGGGTGCGGGTGTCCCCCAGGGGGAAGATTGACCGTTCCCCCGAGTGGGATGAGGGTCCCCATTCCCCATGGGGGTACAGGTGCCCCCACCCTCAAAGGGGCCTGGGGTCCCCGAACCACCACCCGATCAACAGCGCCCCCTGCCGGCGGCCCTGAGTACTGCACCTTTGCGCATGCGCAGACTCGGGTGGGCGGGGTCTGGCTCTGGCCGGGGCCAGAGCCGGAGCCGGGGGCTCATCAGGGCTACTGGGTCAGGTGATTACCCTTCCCCTTTCAGTGGTCCTGGCTTGCCCGGGGCTTTCCGCGCCGGCCTGTCTGCCTGCAGTTTGGGAAGAGGCCGCGGTCGCCGCTTGTCCATGGCTTACAGGGTACCCTCCCCTGACGCTGACCCCGCCCCTCCGTCTAGGTCGTGTTGGGGCCCTGGGCCGGCCCCGGGGGGTTTGAGTGCGAGAGGAGGGTGCAGGTGTAACCTAGGGGGAAGATTGACTGTTCCCCCTAGGGGGAAGAGGGTCCCCGTTCCCCATGGGGGTCGAGGTCCCGCTACGCCCAAGGGGCCTGAGGGACCCCGAAGCACCCCCCCGCTCACCAGCGCCCCCTACCCGCGGCCCTGTGAACCGCACCTTTGCGCATGCGTAGGCGGGAGGGCGGGGTCAGGCTCCGGTCCGGGGCGGAGCCTGGAGCTGCTCAGCCCTGCTGGGCCAGGTGAGGACGCTTCCCCTTTGATTGGGGCTGGGTTGTCCCGGGCTTTCCGCGTCGACGAGTCTGCCTGCAGTTTGGGAAGAGGCCGCGGTCGCCGGTTCTCTGGGCCGAGCAGGGGCTGCCGGCCCTAGACACTGATCCCCCCCTCTCTCTAAGGCGTGTTCGGTCGCGCGGACGGACCCTGGGGCTGTGAGTGCGAGAGGAGGGTGCGGTTGTCTCCCAGGGGGAAGAAAGACCGTTTCCCGAGGGGGAGGAGGGTCCCCAATCCCCATGGGGGTTCAGGTGCGCCCACCCTCAAAGGGACGGGGGTCCCCGAACCACCACCCGCTCACCAGCGCCCTCCTGCCGGCGGCCCTGAGAACTGCACCTTTGCGCATGCGCAGACTCGGGTGGGCGGGATCAGGCTGTGGCCGGGGCCGGAGCCGGAGCCGGAGCCGGGGGCTCATCAGGGCTGCTGGGTCAGGTGAGGACCCTTCCCCTTTGAGTCGTGCTGGCTTGCCCGGGGCTTTCCGCGCCGGCCTGTCTGCCTGCAGTTTGGGAAGAGGCCGCGGTCGCCACTTGTCCGGGGCTTACAGGGGGTGCCCTCCCCTGACGGTGACTCCGCCCTTCCGTCCGGGGAGTGTTGGGGCCCGGGGCCGGCCCCAGGGGGTGTGAGTGCGAGAGGAGATTGCAGGTTTCCCCTAGGGGGAAGATTGACGGTTCCCCCAAGGGGGACGAGGGTCTCCGTTCCCCATGGGGGTCGAGGTCCCCCCTACGCCCTAGGGGTCTGAGGGTCCCCGAACCACCCGCAGCACACCAGAACCCCCGGCCGGCGGCCCTGAGAACTGCACCTTTGCGCATGCGCAGACGGGTGGGCGGGGTCAGGCTCTTGTCCGGGGCGGAGCCTGGAGCTGCTCAGCCCTGCTGGGCCAGGTGAGGACGCTACCCCTTTGATTGGGGCTGGGTTGTCCCGGGCCTTCCGCCTCGGCCAGTCTGCCTGCCGTTTGGGAAGAGGCCCCGGTCGCCACTTGTCCGTGGCTTACAGGGGGTGCCCTCCCCTGACAGTGACCCCGCCCCTCCGTCCGGGGCGTGTTTGGGCCCGGGGCCGGCCCCTGGGGCTGTGAGTGCAAGAGGAGGGTGCGGGTGTCTCCCAGGGGGAAGAAAGACCGTTTCCCCGAGGGGGATGAGGGTCCACATTCCCCATGGGGGTACAGGTGCCCCCACTCTAAAAGGGGCGGGGGTCCACGAACCACCACCCGCTCACCAACGCCCCCTGCCGGCGGCCCTGAGAACCGCACCTTCGCGCATGCGCAGACGGGGCGCAGGGTCAGGCTGCGGTCCGGGGCGGAGCCTGGAGCTGCTCAGCCCTGCTGGGCCAGGTGAGGACGCTTCCCCTTTGATTGGGGCTGGGTTGTCCCGGGCTTTCCGCGTCGACGAGTCTGCCTGCAGTTTGGGAAGAAGCCGCGGTCGCCGGTTCTCTGGGCCGAGCAGGGGCTGCCGGCCCTAGACACTGATCCCCCCCTCTCTCTAAGGCGTGTTCGGTCGCGCGGCCGGACCCTGGGGGTGTGAGTGCGGGAGGAGGGTGCGGGTGTCCCCCAGGGGGAAGATTGACCGTTCCCCCGAGTGGGATGAGGGTCCCCATTTCCCATGGGGGTACAGGTGCCCCCACCCTCAAAGGGGCCTGGGGTCCCCGAACCACCACCCGATCAACAGCGCCCCCTGCCTGCGGCCCTGAGTACTGCACCTTTGCGCATGCGCAGACTCGGGTGGGCGGGGTCTGGCTCTGGCCGGGGCCAGAGCCGGAGCCGGGGGCTCATCAGGGCTACTGGGTCAGGTGATTACCCTTCCCCATTCAGTGGTCCTGGCTTGCCCGGGGCTTTCCGCGCCGGCCTGTCTGCCTGCAGTTTGGGAAGAGGCCGCGGTCGCCGCTTGTCCATGGCTTACAGGGTACCCTCCCCTGACGCTGACCCCGCCCCTCCGTCTAGGTCGTGTTGGGGCCCTGGGCCGGCCCCGGGGGGTTTGAGTGCGAGAGGAGGGTGCAGGTGTAACCTAGGGGGAAGATTGACTGTTCCCCCTAGGGGGAAGAGGGTCCCCGTTCCCCATGGGGGTCGAGGTCCCGCTACGCCCAAGGGGCCTGAGGGACCCCGAAGCACCCCCCCGCTCACCAGCGCCCCCTACCCGCGGCCCTGTGAACCGCACCTTTGCGCATGCGTAGGCGGGAGGGCGGGGTCAGGCTCCGGTCCGGGGCGGAGCCTGGAGCTGCTCAGCCCTGCTGGGCCAGGTGAGGACGCTTCCCCTTTGATTGGGGCTGGGTTGTCCCGGGCTTTCCGCGTCGACGAGTCTGCCTGCAGTTTGGGAAGAGGCCGCGGTCGCCGGTTCTCTGGGCCGAGCAGGGGCTGCCGGCCCTAGACACTGATCCCCCCCTCTCTCTAAGGCGTGTTCGGTCGCGCGGACGGACCCTGGGGCTGTGAGTGCGAGAGGAGGGTGCGGTTGTCTCCCAGGGGGAAGAAAGACCGTTTCCCGAGGGGGAGGAGGGTCCCCAATCCCCATGGGGGTTCAGGTGCGCCCACCCTCAAAGGGACGGGGGTCCCCGAACCACCACCCGCTCACCAGCGCCCTCCTGCCGGCGGCCCTGAGAACTGCACCTTTGCGCATGCGCAGACTCGGGTGGGCGGGATCAGGCTGTGGCCGGGGCCGGAGCCGGAGCCGGAGCCGGGGGCTCATCAGGGCTGCTGGGTCAGGTGAGGACCCTTCCCCTTTGAGTCGTGCTGGCTTGCCCGGGGCTTTCCGCGCCGGCCTGTCTGCCTGCAGTTTGGGAAGAGGCCGCGGTCGCCACTTGTCCGGGGCTTACAGGGGGTGCCCTCCCCTGACGGTGACTCCGCCCTTCCGTCCGGGGAGTGTTGGGGCCCGGGGCCGGCCCCAGGGGGTGTGAGTGCGAGAGGAGATTGCAGGTTTCCCCTAGGGGGAAGATTGACGGTTCCCCCAAGGGGGACGAGGGTCTCCGTTCCCCATGGGGGTCGAGGTCCCCCCTACGCCCTAGGGGTCTGAGGGTCCCCGAACCACCCGCAGCACACCAGAACCCCCGGCCGGCGGCCCTGAGAACTGCACCTTTGCGCATGCGCAGACGGGTGGGCGGGGTCAGGCTCTTGTCCGGGGCGGAGCCTGGAGCTGCTCAGCCCTGCTGGGCCAGGTGAGGACGCTACCCCTTTGATTGGGGCTGGGTTGTCCCGGGCCTTCCGCCTCGGCCAGTCTGCCTGCCGTTTGGGAAGAGGCCCCGGTCGCCACTTGTCCGTGGCTTACAGGGGGTGCCCTCCCCTGACAGTAACCCCGCCCCTCCGTCCGGGGCGTGTTTGGGCCCGGGGCCGGCCCCTGGGGCTGTGAGTGCAAGAGGAGGGTGCGGGTGTCTCCCAGGGGGAAGAAAGACCGTTTCCCCGAGGGGGATGAGGGTCCACATTCCCCATGGGGGTTCAGGTGCCCCCACTCTAAAAGGGGCGGGTGTCCCCGAACCACCACCCGCTCACCAGCGCCCTCCTGCCGGCGGCACTGTGAACCGCATCTTTGCGCATGCGCAGACTCGGGTGGGCGGGATCAGGCTGTGGCCGGGGCCGGAGCCGGAGCCGGAGCCGGGGGCTCATCAGGGCTGCTGGGCCAGGTGAGGACCCTTCCCCTTTGAGTCGTGCTGGCTTGCTTGGGGCTTTCCGCGCCGGCCTGTCTGCCTGCAGTTTGGGAAGAGGCCGCGGTCGCCACTTCTCCGGGGCTTACAGGGGGTGCCCTCTCCTGACAGTGACCCCGCCCCTCCGTCTAGGGCGTGTTTGGGCCCGGGGCCGGCCCCTGGGGCTGTGAGTGCAAGAGGAGGGTGCGGGTGTCTCCCAGGGGGAAGAAAGACCGTTTCCCCGAGTGGGATGAGGGTCCCCATTCCTCATGGGGGTACAGGTGCCCCCACCCTCAAACAGGCCTGGGGTCCCCGAACCACCACCCGATCAACAGCGCCCCCTGCCGGCGGCCCTGAGTACTGCACCTTTGCGCATGCGCAGACTCGGGTGGGCGGGGTCTGGCTCTGGCTGGGGCCAGAGCCGGAGCCGGGGGCTCATCAGGGCTGCTGGGCCAGGTGAGGACCCTTCCCCTTGATTGGTGCTGGCTTGCCCGGGGCTTTCCGCGCCGGCCTGTCTGCCTGCAGTTTGGGAAGAGGCCGCGGTCGCCGCTTGTCCGGGGCCTACATGGGGTGCCCACCCCTGACAGTGACTCCGCCCCTCCGTCCGGGGCGTGTTGGGGCCCGGGGCCGGCCCCAGGGGGTGTGAGTGCGAGAGGAGATTGCAGGTGTCCCCTAGGGGGAAGATTGACCGTTCCCCCAAGGGGGACGAGGGTCTCCGTTCCCCATGGGGGTCGAGGTCCCCCCTACACCCTAAGGGTCTGAGGGAACCCGAACCACCCGCAGCACACCAGAACCCCCGGCCAGCGGCCCTGAGAAGTGCACCTTTGCGCATGCGCAGTCTCGGGTGGGCGGGGTCAGGCTCGGTCCGGGGCGGAGCCTGGAGCTCCTCAGCCCTTCTGGGCCAGGTGAGGACGCTACCCGTTTGATTGGGGCTGGGTTGTCCCGGGCCTTCCGCCTCGGCCAGCCTGCCTGCCGTTTGGGAAGAGGCCCCGGTCGCCACTTGTCCGTGGCTTCCAGGGGGTGCCCTCCACTGACAGTGACCCCGCCCCTCCGTCTAGGGCGTTTTAGGTCGCGCGGACGGACCCTGGGGCTGTGAGTGCCAGAGGAGGGATCGGGTGTCCCCCATGGGGAAGATTGACCGTTTCCCCGAGGGGGATGAGGGTCCCCATTCCCCATGGGGGTACAGGTGCCCCCACCCTCAAAGGGGCTGGGGGTCCCCGAACCAGCACCCGCTCACCAGCGCCCCCTGCCGGGCGCCTGAGAACTTCACCTTTGCGCATGCGCAGACTCGGGTGGGCGGGGTCAGGCTCCGGTCCGGGGCGGGTCCTGGAGCTGCTCAGCCCTGCTGGGCCAGGTGAGGACGCTACCCCTTTGATTGGGGCTGGGTTGTCCCAGGCCTTCCGCCTCGGCCAGTCTGCCTGCAGTTTGGGAAGAGACCGCAGTTGGCATTACTCTGGGCCGAACAGGGGGTGCCCGACCTTGACACTGACCCCGACCCTCCCTCTAGGGCGTTTTCGGTCGCGCGGACGGACCCTGGGGCTGTGAGTGTGAGAGGAGGGATCGGGTGTCCCCCAGGGGGAAGATTGACCGTTTCCCCGAGGGGAATGAGGGGCCCATTCCCCATGGGTGTACAGGTGCCCCACCCTCCAAGGGGTGGGGTCCCCGAACCAGCACCCGCTCACCAGCGCCCCCTGCCGGGGGCCTGAGAACTTCACCTTTGCGCATGCGCAGACTCGGGTGGGCGGGGTCAGGCTCCGGTCCGGGGCGGTTCCTGGAGCTGCTCAGCCCTGCTGGGCCAGGTGAGGACGCTACCCCTTTGATTGGGGCTGGGTAGTCCCGGGCCTTCCGCCTTGGCGTGTCTGCCTGCAGTTTGGGATGTGGCCGCAGTAGCCAGTTCTCTGTGCCGAACAGGGGGTGCCGGACCTTGACACTGACCCCGCCCCTCTCTCTAAGGCGTTTTCGGTCGCGCGGCCGGACCCTGGGGGTGTGAGTGCGGGAGGAGGGTGCGGGTGTCCCCCAGGGGGAAGATTGACCGTTCCCCCGAGTGGGATGAGGGTCCCCATTCCCCATGGGGGTACAGGTGCCCCCACCCTCAAAGGGGCCTGGGGTCCCCGAACCACCACCCGATCAACAGCGCCCCCTGCCGGCGGCCCTGAGTACTGCACCTTTGCGCATGCGCAGACTCGGGTGGGCGGGGTCTGGCTCTGGCCAGGGCCAGAGCCGGAGCCGGGGGCTCATCAGGGCTACTGGGTCAGGTGATTACCCTTCCCCTTTCAGTGGTCCTGGCTTGCCCGGGGCTTTCCGCGCCGGCCTGTCTGCCTGCAGTTTGGGAAGAGGCCGCGGTCGCCGCTTGTCCATGGCTTACAGGGTACCCTCCCCTGACGCTGACCCCGCCCCTCCGTCTAGGTCGTGTTGGGGCCCGTCGCCTGCCCCAGGGGTGTGAGTGCGAGAAGAGGGTGCAGGTGTCCCCTAGGGGGAAGATTGACCGTTCCCCCTAGGGGGAAGAGGGTCCCCATTTCCCATGGGGGTAGAGGTCGCCCTACGCCCAAGGGGGCTGAGGGACCCCGAACCACCCTCCCGCTCACCAGCGCCCCCTGCCCGCGGCCCTGAGAACCGCACCTTTGCGCATGCGCAGGCGGGTTGGCGGGGTCAGGCTCCGGTCCGGGGCGGGGCCTGGAGCTCCTCAGCCCTGCTGGGCCAGGTGAGGACGCTACCCCTTTGATTGGGGCTGGGTTGTCTCGGGCCTTCCGCCTCGGCGAGTCTGCCTGCAGTTTGGGAAGAGGCCGCAGTTGCCGGTTCTCTGGGCCGAACAGGGAGTGCCCGAACTTGACACTGACCCCGCCCCTCTCTCTAGGGCGTGTTCGGTCGCGCGGACGGACCCTGGGGCTGTGAGTGCGAGAGGAGGGATCGGGTGTCCCGCAGGGGGAAGATTGACCGTTTCCCCAACGGGGATGAGGGTCCCCATTCCCCATGGGGGTACAGGTGCACCCACCCTCAAACAGGCCTGGGGTCCCCGAACCACCACCCGATCAACAGCGCCCCCTGCCGGCGGCCCTGAGTCTGCACCTTTGCGCATGCGCAGACTCGGGTGGGCGGGGCCTCGCTCCGGCCGGGGCCGGAGCCGGAGCCGGGGGCTCATCAGGGCTGCTGGGCCAGGTGATTACCCTTCCCCTTTGAGTGGGCCTGGCTTGCCCAGGGCTTTCCGCGCCGGCCTGTCTGCCTGAGGTTTGGGAAGAGGCCGCGGTCGCCGCTTGTCCATGGCTTACAGGGTACCCTCCCCTGACGCTGACCCCGCCCCTCCGTCTGGGTCGTGTTGGGGCCCTGGGCCGGCCCCGGGGGGTTTGAGTGCGAGAGGAGGGTGCAGGTGTAACCTAGGGGGAAGATTGACTGTTCCCCCTAGGGGGAAGAGGGTCCCCGTTCCCCATGGGGGTCGAGGTCCCGCTACGCCCAAGGGGCCTGAGGGACCCCGAAGCACCCCCCCGCTCACCAGCGCCCCCTACCCGCGGCCCTGTGAACCGCACCTTTGCGCATGCGTAGGCGGGAGGGCGGGGTCAGGCTCCGGTCCGGGGCGGAGCCTGGAGCTGCTCAGCCCTGCTGGGCCAGGTGAGGACGCTTCCCCTTTGATTGGGGCTGGGTTGTCCCGGGCTTTCCGCGTCGACGAGTCTGCCTGCAGTTTGGGAAGAGGCCGCGGTCGCCGGTTCTCTGGGCCGAGCAGGGGCTGCCGGCCCTAGACACTGATCCCCCCCTCTCTCTAAGGCGTGTTCGGTCGCGCGGACGGACCCTGGGGCTGTGAGTGCGAGAGGAGGGTGCGGTTGTCTCCCAGGGGGAAGAAAGACCGTTTCCCGAGGGGGAGGAGGGTCCCCAATCCCCATGGGGGTTCAGGTGCGCCCACCCTCAAAGGGACGGGGGTCCCCGAACCACCACCCGCTCACCAGCGCCCTCCTGCCGGCGGCCCTGAGAACTGCACCTTTGCGCATGCGCAGACTCGGGTGGGCGGGATCAGGCTGTGGCCGGGGCCGGAGCCGGAGCCGGAGCCGGGGGCTCATCAGGGCTGCTGGGTCAGGTGAGGACCCTTCCCCTTTGAGTCGTGCTGGCTTGCCCGGGGCTTTCCGCGCCGGCCTGTCTGCCTGCAGTTTGGGAAGAGGCCGCGGTCGCCACTTGTCCGGGGCTTACAGGGGGTGCCCTCCCCTGACGGTGACTCCGCCCTTCCGTCCGGGGAGTGTTGGGGCCCGGGGCCGGCCCCAGGGGGTGTGAGTGCGAGAGGAGATTGCAGGTTTCCCCTAGGGGGAAGATTGACGGTTCCCCCAAGGGGGACGAGGGTCTCCGTTCCCCATGGGGGTCGAGGTCCCCCCTACGCCCTAGGGGTCTGAGGGTCCCCGAACCACCCGCAGCACACCAGAACCCCCGGCCGGCGGCCCTGAGAACTGCACCTTTGCGCATGCGCAGACGGGTGGGCGGGGTCAGGCTCTTGTCCGGGGCGGAGCCTGGAGCTGCTCAGCCCTGCTGGGCCAGGTGAGGACGCTACCCCTTTGATTGGGGCTGGGTTGTCCCGGGCCTTCCGCCTCGGCCAGTCTGCCTGCCGTTTGGGAAGAGGCCCCGGTCGCCACTTGTCCGTGGCTTACAGGGGGTGCCCTCCCCTGACAGTGACTCCGCCCCTCCGTCTAGGGCGTGTTTGGGCCCGGGGCCGGCCCCTGGGGCTGTGAGTGCAAGAGGAGGGTGCGGGTGTCTCCCAGGGGGAAGAAAGACCGTTTCCCCGAGGGGGATGAGGGTCCACATTCCCCATGGGGGTACAGGTGCCCCCACTCTAAAAGGGGCGGGGGTCCCCGAACCACCACCCGCTCACCAGCGCCCCCTTCCCGCGGTCCTGAGTACTGCACCTTTGCGCATGCGCAGACTCGGGTGGGCGGGGTCTGGCTCTGGCCAGGGCCAGAGCCGGAGCCGGGGGCTCATCAGGGCTACTGGGTCAGGTGATTACCCTTCCCCTTTCAGTGGTCCTCGCTTGCCCGGGGCTTTCCGCGCCGGCCTGTCTGCCTGCAGTTTGGGAAGAGGCCGCGGTCGCCGCTTGTCCATGGCTTACAGGGTACCCTCCCCTGACGCTGACCCCGCCCCTCCGTCTAGGTCGTGTTGGGGCCCGTCGCCTGCCCCAGGGGTGTGAGTGCGAGAAGAGGGTGCAGGTGTCCCCTAGGGGGAAGATTGACCGTTCCCCCGAGGGGGAAGAGGGTCCCCATTTCTCATGGGGGTAGAGGTCGCCCTACGCCCAAGGGGGCTGAGGGACCCCGAACCACCCTCCCGCTCACCAGCGCCCCCTGCCGGCGGCCCTGAGAACCGCACCTTCGCGCATGCGCAGACGGGGCGCAGGGTCAGGCTGCGGTCCGGGGCGGAGCCTGGAGCTGCTCAGCCCTGCTGGGCCAGGTGAGGACGCTTCCCCTTTGATTGGGGCTGGGTTGTCCCGGGCTTTCCGCGTCGACGAGTCTGCCTGCAGTTTGGGAAGAAGCCGCGGTCGCCGGTTCTCTGGGCCGAGCAGGGGCTGCCGGCCCTAGACACTGATCCCCCCCTCTCTCTAAGGCGTGTTCGGTCGCGCGGCCGGACCCTGGGGGTGTGAGTGCGGGAGGAGGGTGCGGGTGTCCCCCAGGGGGAAGATTGACCGTTCCCCCGAGTGGGATGAGGGTCCCCATTTCCCATGGGGGTACAGGTGCCCCCACCCTCAAAGGGGCCTGGGGTCCCCGAACCACCACCCGATCAACAGCGCCCCCTGCCGGCGGCCCTGAGTACTGCACCTTTGCGCATGCGCAGACTCGGGTGGGCGGGGTCTGGCTCTGGCCGGGGCCAGAGCCGGAGCCGGGGGCTCATCAGGGCTACTGGGTCAGGTGATTACCCTTCCCCTTTCAGTGGTCCTGGCTTGCCCGGGGCTTTCCGCGCCGGCCTGTCTGCCTGCAGTTTGGGAAGAGGCCGCGGTCGCCGCTTGTCCATGGCTTACAGGGTACCCTCCCCTGACGCTGACCCCGCCCCTCCGTCTAGGTCGTGTTGGGGCCCTGGGCCGGCCCCGGGGGGTTTGAGTGCGAGAGGAGGGTGCAGGTGTAACCTAGGGGGAAGATTGACTGTTCCCCCTAGGGGGAAGAGGGTCCCCGTTCCCCATGGGGGTCGAGGTCCCGCTACGCCCAAGGGGCCTGAGGGACCCCGAAGCACCCCCCCGCTCACCAGCGCCCCCTACCCGCGGCCCTGTGAACCGCACCTTTGCGCATGCGTAGGCGGGAGGGCGGGGTCAGGCTCCGGTCCGGGGCGGAGCCTGGAGCTGCTCAGCCCTGCTGGGCCAGGTGAGGACGCTTCCCCTTTGATTGGGGCTGGGTTGTCCCGGGCTTTCCGCGTCGACGAGTCTGCCTGCAGTTTGGGAAGAGGCCGCGGTCGCCGGTTCTCTGGGCCGAGCAGGGGCTGCCGGCCCTAGACACTGATCCCCCCCTCTCTCTAAGGCGTGTTCGGTCGCGCGGACGGACCCTGGGGCTGTGAGTGCGAGAGGAGGGTGCGGTTGTCTCCCAGGGGGAAGAAAGACCGTTTCCCGAGGGGGAGGAGGGTCCCCAATCCCCATGGGGGTTCAGGTGCGCCCACCCTCAAAGGGACGGGGGTCCCCGAACCACCACCCGCTCACCAGCGCCCTCCTGCCGGCGGCCCTGAGAACTGCACCTTTGCGCATGCGCAGACTCGGGTGGGCGGGATCAGGCTGTGGCCGGGGCCGGAGCCGGAGCCGGAGCCGGGGGCTCATCAGGGCTGCTGGGTCAGGTGAGGACCCTTCCCCTTTGAGTCGTGCTGGCTTGCCCGGGGCTTTCCGCGCCGGCCTGTCTGCCTGCAGTTTGGGAAGAGGCCGCGGTCGCCACTTGTCCGGGGCTTACAGGGGGTGCCCTCCCCTGACGGTGACTCCGCCCTTCCGTCCGGGGAGTGTTGGGGCCCGGGGCCGGCCCCAGGGGGTGTGAGTGCGAGAGGAGATTGCAGGTTTCCCCTAGGGGGAAGATTGACGGTTCCCCCAAGGGGGACGAGGGTCTCCGTTCCCCATGGGGGTCGAGGTCCCCCCTACGCCCTAGGGGTCTGAGGGTCCCCGAACCACCCGCAGCACACCAGAACCCCCGGCCGGCGGCCCTGAGAACTGCACCTTTGCGCATGCGCAGACGGGTGGGCGGGGTCAGGCTCTTGTCCGGGGCGGAGCCTGGAGCTGCTCAGCCCTGCTGGGCCAGGTGAGGACGCTACCCCTTTGATTGGGGCTGGGTTGTCCCGGGCCTTCCGCCTCGGCCAGTCTGCCTGCCGTTTGGGAAGAGGCCCCGGTCGCCACTTGTCCGTGGCTTACAGGGGGTGCCCTCCCCTGACAGTGACCCCGCCCCTCCGTCCGGGGCGTGTTTGGGCCCGGGGCCGGCCCCTGGGGCTGTGAGTGCAAGAGGAGGGTGCGGGTGTCTCCCAGGGGGAAGAAAGACCGTTTCCCCGAGGGGGATGAGGGTCCACATTCCCCATGGGGGTACAGGTGCCCCCACTCTAAAAGGGGCGGGGGTCCACGAACCACCACCCGCTCACCAACGCCCCCTGCCGGCGGCCCTGAGAACCGCACCTTCGCGCATGCGCAGACGGGGCGCAGGGTCAGGCTGCGGTCCGGGGCGGAGCCTGGAGCTGCTCAGCCCTGCTGGGCCAGGTGAGGACGCTTCCCCTTTGATTGGGGCTGGGTTGTCCCGGGCTTTCCGCGTCGACGAGTCTGCCTGCAGTTTGGGAAGAAGCCGCGGTCGCCGGTTCTCTGGGCCGAGCAGGGGCTGCCGGCCCTAGACACTGATCCCCCCCTCTCTCTAAGGCGTGTTCGGTCGCGCGGCCGGACCCTGGGGGTGTGAGTGCGGGAGGAGGGTGCGGGTGTCCCCCAGGGGGAAGATTGACCGTTCCCCCGAGTGGGATGAGGGTCCCCATTTCCCATGGGGGTACAGGTGCCCCCACCCTCAAAGGGGCCTGGGGTCCCCGAACCACCACCCGATCAACAGCGCCCCCTGCCGGCGGCCCTGAGTACTGCACCTTTGCGCATGCGCAGACTCGGGTGGGCGGGGTCTGGCTCTGGCCGGGGCCAGAGCCGGAGCCGGGGGCTCATCAGGGCTACTGGGTCAGGTGATTACCCTTCCCCTTTCAGTGGTCCTGGCTTGCCCGGGGCTTTCCGCGCCGGCCTGTCTGCCTGCAGTTTGGGAAGAGGCCGCGGTCGCCGCTTGTCCATGGCTTACAGGGTACCCTCCCCTGACGCTGACCCCGCCCCTCCGTCTAGGTCGTGTTGGGGCCCTGGGCCGGCCCCGGGGGGTTTGAGTGCGAGAGGAGGGTGCAGGTGTAACCTAGGGGGAAGATTGACTGTTCCCCCTAGGGGGAAGAGGGTCCCCGTTCCCCATGGGGGTCGAGGTCCCGCTACGCCCAAGGGGCCTGAGGGACCCCGAAGCACCCCCCCGCTCACCAGCGCCCCCTACCCGCGGCCCTGTGAACCGCACCTTTGCGCATGCGTAGGCGGGAGGGCGGGGTCAGGCTCCGGTCCGGGGCGGAGCCTGGAGCTGCTCAGCCCTGCTGGGCCAGGTGAGGACGCTTCCCCTTTGATTGGGGCTGGGTTGTCCCGGGCTTTCCGCGTCGACGAGTCTGCCGGCAGTTTGGGAAGAGGCCGCGGTCGCCGGTTCTCTGGGCCGAGCAGGGGCTGCCGGCCCTAGACACTGATCCCCCCCTCTCTCTAAGGCGTGTTCGGTCGCGCGGACGGACCCTGGGGCTGTGAGTGCGAGAGGAGGGTGCGGTTGTCTCCCAGGGGGAAGAAAGACCGTTTCCCGAGGGGGAGGAGGGTCCCCAATCCCCATGGGGGTTCAGGTGCGCCCACCCTCAAAGGGACGGGGGTCCCCGAACCACCACCCGCTCACCAGCGCCCTCCTGCCGGCGGCCCTGAGAACTGCACCTTTGCGCATGCGCAGACTCGGGTGGGCGGGATCAGGCTGTGGCCGGGGCCGGAGCCGGAGCCGGAGCCGGGGGCTCATCAGGGCTGCTGGGTCAGGTGAGGACCCTTCCCCTTTGAGTCGTGCTGGCTTGCCCGGGGCTTTCCGCGCCGGCCTGTCTGCCTGCAGTTTGGGAAGAGGCCGCGGTCGCCACTTGTCCGGGGCTTACAGGGGGTGCCCTCCCCTGACGGTGACTCCGCCCTTCCGTCCGGGGAGTGTTGGGGCCCGGGGCCGGCCCCAGGGGGTGTGAGTGCGAGAGGAGATTGCAGGTTTCCCCTAGGGGGAAGATTGACGGTTCCCCCAAGGGGGACGAGGGTCTCCGTTCCCCATGGGGGTCGAGGTCCCCCCTACGCCCTAGGGGTCTGAGGGTCCCCGAACCACCCGCAGCACACCAGAACCCCCGGCCGGCGGCCCTGAGAACTGCACCTTTGCGCATGCGCAGACGGGTGGGCGGGGTCAGGCTCTTGTCCGGGGCGGAGCCTGGAGCTGCTCAGCCCTGCTGGGCCAGGTGAGGACGCTACCCCTTTGATTGGGGCTGGGTTGTCCCGGGCCTTCCGCCTCGGCCAGTCTGCCTGCCGTTTGGGAAGAGGCCCCGGTCGCCACTTGTCCGTGGCTTACAGGGGGTGCCCTCCCCTGACAGTGACCCCGCCCCTCCGTCCGGGGCGTGTTTGGGCCCGGGGCCGGCCCCTGGGGCTGTGAGTGCAAGAGGAGGGTGCGGGTGTCTCCCAGGGGGAAGAAAGACCGTTTCCCCGAGGGGGATGAGGGTCCACATTCCCCATGGGGGTACAGGTGCCCCCACTCTAAAAGGGGCGGGGGTCCACGAACCACCACCCGCTCACCAACGCCCCCTGCCGGCGGCCCTGAGAACCGCACCTTCGCGCATGCGCAGACGGGGCGCAGGGTCAGGCTGCGGTCCGGGGCGGAGCCTGGAGCTGCTCAGCCCTGCTGGGCCAGGTGAGGACGCTTCCCCTTTGATTGGGGCTGGGTTGTCCCGGGCTTTCCGCGTCGACGAGTCTGCCTGCAGTTTGGGAAGAAGCCGCGGTCGCCGGTTCTCTGGGCCGAGCAGGGGCTGCCGGCCCTAGACACTGATCCCCCCCTCTCTCTAAGGCGTGTTCGGTCGCGCGGCCGGACCCTGGGGGTGTGAGTGCGGGAGGAGGGTGCGGGTGTCCCCCAGGGGGAAGATTGACCGTTCCCCCGAGTGGGATGAGGGTCCCCATTTCCCATGGGGGTACAGGTGCCCCCACCCTCAAAGGGGCCTGGGGTCCCCGAACCACCACCCGATCAACAGCGCCCCCTGCCGGCGGCCCTGAGTACTGCACCTTTGCGCATGCGCAGACTCGGGTGGGCGGGGTCTGGCTCTGGCCGGGGCCAGAGCCGGAGCCGGGGGCTCATCAGGGCTACTGGGTCAGGTGATTACCCTTCCCCTTTCAGTGGTCCTGGCTTGCCCGGGGCTTTCCGCGCCGGCCTGTCTGCCTGCAGTTTGGGAAGAGGCCGCGGTCGCCGCTTGTCCATGGCTTACAGGGTACCCTCCCCTGACGCTGACCCCGCCCCTCCGTCTAGGTCGTGTTGGGGCCCTGGGCCGGCCCCGGGGGGTTTGAGTGCGAGAGGAGGGTGCAGGTGTAACCTAGGGGGAAGATTGACTGTTCCCCCTAGGGGGAAGAGGGTCCCCGTTCCCCATGGGGGTCGAGGTCCCGCTACGCCCAAGGGGCCTGAGGGACCCCGAAGCACCCCCCCGCTCACCAGCGCCCCCTACCCGCGGCCCTGTGAACCGCACCTTTGCGCATGCGCAGGCGGGAGGGCGGGGTCAGGCTCCGGTCCGGGGCGGAGCCTGGAGCTGCTCAGCCCTGCTGGGCCAGGTGAGGACGCTTCCCCTTTGATTGGGGCTGGGTTGTCCCGGGCTTTCCGCGTCGACGAGTCTGCCTGCAGTTTGGGAAGAGGCCGCGGTCGCCGGTTCTCTGGGCCGAGCAGGGGCTGCCGGCCCTAGACACTGATCCCCCCCTCTCTCTAAGGCGTGTTCGGTCGCGCGGACGGACCCTGGGGCTGTGAGTGCGAGAGGAGGGTGCGGTTGTCTCCCAGGGGGAAGAAAGACCGTTTCCCGAGGGGGAGGAGGGTCCCCAATCCCCATGGGGGTTCAGGTGCGCCCACCCTCAAAGGGACGGGGGTCCCCGAACCACCACCCGCTCACCAGCGCCCTCCTGCCGGCGGCCCTGAGAACTGCACCTTTGCGCATGCGCAGACTCGGGTGGGCGGGATCAGGCTGTGGCCGGGGCCGGAGCCGGAGCCGGAGCCGGGGGCTCATCAGGGCTGCTGGGTCAGGTGAGGACCCTTCCCCTTTGAGTCGTGCTGGCTTGCCCGGGGCTTTCCGCGCCGGCCTGTCTGCCTGCAGTTTGGGAAGAGGCCGCGGTCGCCACTTGTCCGGGGCTTACAGGGGGTGCCCTCCCCTGACGGTGACTCCGCCCTTCCGTCCGGGGAGTGTTGGGGCCCGGGGCCGGCCCCAGGGGGTGTGAGTGCGAGAGGAGATTGCAGGTTTCCCCTAGGGGGAAGATTGACGGTTCCCCCAAGGGGGACGAGGGTCTCCGTTCCCCATGGGGGTCGAGGTCCCCCCTACGCCCTAGGGGTCTGAGGGTCCCCGAACCACCCGCAGCACACCAGAACCCCCGGCCGGCGGCCCTGAGAACTGCACCTTTGCGCATGCGCAGACGGGTGGGCGGGGTCAGGCTCTTGTCCGGGGCGGAGCCTGGAGCTGCTCAGCCCTGCTGGGCCAGGTGAGGACGCTACCCCTTTGATTGGGGCTGGGTTGTCCCGGGCCTTCCGCCTCGGCCAGTCTGCCTGCCGTTTGGGAAGAGGCCCCGGTCGCCACTTGTCCGTGGCTTACAGGGGGTGCCCTCCCCTGACAGTGACCCCGCCCCTCCGTCCGGGGCGTGTTTGGGCCCGGGGCCGGCCCCTGGGGCTGTGAGTGCAAGAGGAGGGTGCGGGTGTCTCCCAGGGGGAAGAAAGACCGTTTCCCCGAGGGGGATGAGGGTCCACATTCCCCATGGGGGTACAGGTGCCCCCACTCTAAAAGGGGCGGGGGTCCACGAACCACCACCCGCTCACCAACGCCCCCTGCCGGCGGCCCTGAGAACCGCACCTTCGCGCATGCGCAGACGGGGCGCAGGGTCAGGCTGCGGTCCGGGGCGGAGCCTGGAGCTGCTCAGCCCTGCTGGGCCAGGTGAGGACGCTTCCCCTTTGATTGGGGCTGGGTTGTCCCGGGCTTTCCGCGTCGACGAGTCTGCCTGCAGTTTGGGAAGAAGCCGCGGTCGCCGGTTCTCTGGGCCGAGCAGGGGCTGCCGGCCCTAGACACTGATCCCCCCCTCTCTCTAAGGCGTGTTCGGTCGCGCGGCCGGACCCTGGGGGTGTGAGTGCGGGAGGAGGGTGCGGGTGTCCCCCAGGGGGAAGATTGACCGTTCCCCCGAGTGGGATGAGGGTCCCCATTTCCCATGGGGGTACAGGTGCCCCCACCCTCAAAGGGGCCTGGGGTCCCCGAACCACCACCCGATCAACAGCGCCCCCTGCCGGCGGCCCTGAGTACTGCACCTTTGCGCATGCGCAGACTCGGGTGGGCGGGGTCTGGCTCTGGCCGGGGCCAGAGCCGGAGCCGGGGGCTCATCAGGGCTACTGGGTCAGGTGATTACCCTTCCCCTTTCAGTGGTCCTGGCTTGCCCGGGGCTTTCCGCGCCGGCCTGTCTGCCTGCAGTTTGGGAAGAGGCCGCGGTCGCCGCTTGTCCATGGCTTACAGGGTACCCTCCCCTGACGCTGACCCCGCCCCTCCGTCTGGGTCGTGTTGGGGCCCTGGGCCGGCCCCGGGGGGTTTGAGTGCGAGAGGAGGGTGCAGGTGTAACCTAGGGGGAAGATTGACTGTTCCCCCTAGGGGGAAGAGGGTCCCCGTTCCCCATGGGGGTCGAGGTCCCGCTACGCCCAAGGGGCCTGAGGGACCCCGAAGCACCCCCCCGCTCACCAGCGCCCCCTACCCGCGGCCCTGTGAACCGCACCTTTGCGCATGCGTAGGCGGGAGGGCGGGGTCAGGCTCCGGTCCGGGGCGGAGCCTGGAGCTGCTCAGCCCTGCTGGGCCAGGTGAGGACGCTTCCCCTTTGATTGGGGCTGGGTTGTCCCGGGCTTTCCGCGTCGACGAGTCTGCCTGCAGTTTGGGAAGAGGCCGCGGTCGCCGGTTCTCTGGGCCGAGCAGGGGCTGCCGGCCCTAGACACTGATCCCCCCCTCTCTCTAAGGCGTGTTCGGTCGCGCGGACGGACCCTGGGGCTGTGAGTGCGAGAGGAGGGTGCGGTTGTCTCCCAGGGGGAAGAAAGACCGTTTCCCGAGGGGGAGGAGGGTCCCCAATCCCCATGGGGGTTCAGGTGCGCCCACCCTCAAAGGGACGGGGGTCCCCGAACCACCACCCGCTCACCAGCGCCCTCCTGCCGGCGGCCCTGAGAACTGCACCTTTGCGCATGCGCAGACTCGGGTGGGCGGGATCAGGCTGTGGCCGGGGCCGGAGCCGGAGCCGGAGCCGGGGGCTCATCAGGGCTGCTGGGTCAGGTGAGGACCCTTCCCCTTTGAGTCGTGCTGGCTTGCCCGGGGCTTTCCGCGCCGGCCTGTCTGCCTGCAGTTTGGGAAGAGGCCGCGGTCGCCACTTGTCCGGGGCTTACAGGGGGTGCCCTCCCCTGACGGTGACTCCGCCCTTCCGTCCGGGGAGTGTTGGGGCCCGGGGCCGGCCCCAGGGGGTGTGAGTGCGAGAGGAGATTGCAGGTTTCCCCTAGGGGGAAGATTGACGGTTCCCCCAAGGGGGACGAGGGTCTCCGTTCCCCATGGGGGTCGAGGTCCCCCCTACGCCCTAGGGGTCTGAGGGTCCCCGAACCACCCGCAGCACACCAGAACCCCCGGCCGGCGGCCCTGAGAACTGCACCTTTGCGCATGCGCAGACGGGTGGGCGGGGTCAGGCTCTTGTCCGGGGCGGAGCCTGGAGCTGCTCAGCCCTGCTGGGCCAGGTGAGGACGCTACCCCTTTGATTGGGGCTGGGTTGTCCCGGGCCTTCCGCCTCGGCCAGTCTGCCTGCCGTTTGGGAAGAGGCCCCGGTCGCCACTTGTCCGTGGCTTACAGGGGGTGCCCTCCCCTGACAGTAACCCCGCCCCTCCGTCCGGGGCGTGTTTGGGCCCGGGGCCGGCCCCTGGGGCTGTGAGTGCAAGAGGAGGGTGCGGGTGTCTCCCAGGGGGAAGAAAGACCGTTTCCCCGAGGGGGATGAGGGTCCACATTCCCCATGGGGGTTCAGGTGCCCCCACTCTAAAAGGGGCGGGTGTCCCCGAACCACCACCCGCTCACCAGCGCCCTCCTGCCGGCGGCACTGTGAACCGCATCTTTGCGCATGCGCAGACTCGGGTGGGCGGGATCAGGCTGTGGCCGGGGCCGGAGCCGGAGCCGGAGCCGGGGGCTCATCAGGGCTGCTGGGCCAGGTGAGGACCCTTCCCCTTTGAGTCGTGCTGGCTTGCTTGGGGCTTTCCGCGCCGGCCTGTCTGCCTGCAGTTTGGGAAGAGGCCGCGGTCGCCACTTCTCCGGGGCTTACAGGGGGTGCCCTCTCCTGACAGTGACCCCGCCCCTCCGTCTAGGGCGTGTTTGGGCCCGGGGCCGGCCCCTGGGGCTGTGAGTGCAAGAGGAGGGTGCGGGTGTCTCCCAGGGGGAAGAAAGACCGTTTCCCCGAGTGGGATGAGGGTCCCCATTCCTC
The DNA here is from genome assembly GCF_964194135.1 of Talpa europaea. NCBI lineage: Eukaryota > Metazoa > Chordata > Mammalia > Eulipotyphla > Talpidae > Talpa > Talpa europaea. Next base: position 119,545 of record NW_028168003.1, read on the forward strand.
ATGGGGGTACAGGTGCCCCCACCCTCAAACAGGCCTGGGGTCCCCGAACCACCACCCGATCAACAGCGCCCCCTGCCGGCGGCCCTGAGTACTGCACCTTTGCGCATGCGCAGACTCGGGTGGGCGGGGTCTGGCTCTGGCTGGGGCCAGAGCCGGAGCCGGGGGCTCATCAGGGCTGCTGGGCCAGGTGAGGACCCTTCCCCTTGATTGGTGCTGGCTTGCCCGGGGCTTTCCGCGCCGGCCTGTCTGCCTGCAGTTTGGGAAGAGGCCGCGGTCGCCGCTTGTCCGGGGCCTACATGGGGTGCCCACCCCTGACAGTGACTCCGCCCCTCCGTCCGGGGCGTGTTGGGGCCCGGGGCCGGCCCCAGGGGGTGTGAGTGCGAGAGGAGATTGCAGGTGTCCCCTAGGGGGAAGATTGACCGTTCCCCCAAGGGGGACGAGGGTCTCCGTTCCCCATGGGGGTCGAGGTCCCCCCTACACCCTAAGGGTCTGAGGGAACCCGAACCACCCGCAGCACACCAGAACCCCCGGCCAGCGGCCCTGAGAAGTGCACCTTTGCGCATGCGCAGTCTCGGGTGGGCGGGGTCAGGCTCGGTCCGGGGCGGAGCCTGGAGCTCCTCAGCCCTTCTGGGCCAGGTGAGGACGCTACCCGTTTGATTGGGGCTGGGTTGTCCCGGGCCTTCCGCCTCGGCCAGCCTGCCTGCCGTTTGGGAAGAGGCCCCGGTCGCCACTTGTCCGTGGCTTCCAGGGGGTGCCCTCCACTGACAGTGACCCCGCCCCTCCGTCTAGGGCGTTTTAGGTCGCGCGGACGGACCCTGGGGCTGTGAGTGCCAGAGGAGGGATCGGGTGTCCCCCATGGGGAAGATTGACCGTTTCCCCGAGGGGGATGAGGGTCCCCATTCCCCATGGGGGTACAGGTGCCCCCACCCTCAAAGGGGCTGGGGGTCCCCGAACCAGCACCCGCTCACCAGCGCCCCCTGCCGGGCGCCTGAGAACTTCACCTTTGCGCATGCGCAGACTCGGGTGGGCGGGGTCAGGCTCCGGTCCGGGGCGGGTCCTGGAGCTGCTCAGCCCTGCTGGGCCAGGTGAGGACGCTACCCCTTTGATTGGGGCTGGGTTGTCCCAGGCCTTCCGCCTCGGCCAGTCTGCCTGCAGTTTGGGAAGAGACCGCAGTTGGCATTACTCTGGGCCGAACAGGGGGTGCCCGACCTTGACACTGACCCCGACCCTCCCTCTAGGGCGTTTTCGGTCGCGCGGACGGACCCTGGGGCTGTGAGTGTGAGAGGAGGGATCGGGTGTCCCCCAGGGGGAAGATTGACCGTTTCCCCGAGGGGAATGAGGGGCCCATTCCCCATGGGTGTACAGGTGCCCCACCCTCCAAGGGGTGGGGTCCCCGAACCAGCACCCGCTCACCAGCGCCCCCTGCCGGGGGCCTGAGAACTTCACCTTTGCGCATGCGCAGACTCGGGTGGGCGGGGTCAGGCTCCGGTCCGGGGCGGTTCCTGGAGCTGCTCAGCCCTGCTGGGCCAGGTGAGGACGCTACCCCTTTGATTGGGGCTGGGTAGTCCCGGGCCTTCCGCCTTGGCGTGTCTGCCTGCAGTTTGGGATGTGGCCGCAGTAGCCAGTTCTCTGTGCCGAACAGGGGGTGCCCGACCTTGACACTGACCCCGCCCCTCTCTCTAAGGCGTTTTCGGTCGCGCGGCCGGACCCTGGGGGTGTGAGTGCGGGAGGAGGGTGCGGGTGTCCCCCAGGGGGAAGATTGACCGTTCCCCCGAGTGGGATGAGGGTCCCCATTCCCCATGGGGGTACAGGTGCCCCCACCCTCAAAGGGGCCTGGGGTCCCCGAACCACCACCCGATCAACAGCGCCCCCTGCCGGCGGCCCTGAGTACTGCACCTTTGCGCATGCGCAGACTCGGGTGGGCGGGGTCTGGCTCTGGCCAGGGCCAGAGCCGGAGCCGGGGGCTCATCAGGGCTACTGGGTCAGGTGATTACCCTTCCCCTTTCAGTGGTCCTGGCTTGCCCGGGGCTTTCCGCGCCGGCCTGTCTGCCTGCAGTTTGGGAAGAGGCCGCGGTCGCCGCTTGTCCATGGCTTACAGGGTACCCTCCCCTGACGCTGACCCCGCCCCTCCGTCTAGGTCGTGTTGGGGCCCGTCGCCTGCCCCAGGGGTGTGAGTGCGAGAAGAGGGTGCAGGTGTCCCCTAGGGGGAAGATTGACCGTTCCCCCTAGGGGGAAGAGGGTCCCCATTTCCCATGGGGGTAGAGGTCGCCCTACGCCCAAGGGGGCTGAGGGACCCCGAACCACCCTCCCGCTCACCAGCGCCCCCTGCCCGCGGCCCTGAGAACCGCACCTTTGCGCATGCGCAGGCGGGTTGGCGGGGTCAGGCTCCGGTCCGGGGCGGGGCCTGGAGCTCCTCAGCCCTGCTGGGCCAGGTGAGGACGCTACCCCTTTGATTGGGGCTGGGTTGTCTCGGGCCTTCCGCCTCGGCGAGTCTGCCTGCAGTTTGGGAAGAGGCCGCAGTTGCCGGTTCTCTGGGCCGAACAGGGAGTGCCCGAACTTGACACTGACCCCGCCCCTCTCTCTAGGGCGTGTTCGGTCGCGCGGACGGACCCTGGGGCTGTGAGTGCGAGAGGAGGGATCGGGTGTCCCGCAGGGGGAAGATTGACCGTTTCCCCAACGGGGATGAGGGTCCCCATTCCCCATGGGGGTACAGGTGCACCCACCCTCAAACAGGCCTGGGGTCCCCGAACCACCACCCGATCAACAGCGCCCCCTGCCGGCGGCCCTGAGTCTGCACCTTTGCGCATGCGCAGACTCGGGTGGGCGGGGCCTCGCTCCGGCCGGGGCCGGAGCCGGAGCCGGGGGCTCATCAGGGCTGCTGGGCCAGGTGATTACCCTTCCCCTTTGAGTGGGCCTGGCTTGCCCAGGGCTTTCCGCGCCGGCCTGTCTGCCTGAGGTTTGGGAAGAGGCCGCGGTCGCCGCTTGTCCATGGCTTACAGGGTACCCTCCCCTGACGCTGACCCCGCCCCTCCGTCTGGGTCGTGTTGGGGCCCTGGGCCGGCCCCGGGGGGTTTGAGTGCGAGAGGAGGGTGCAGGTGTAACCTAGGGGGAAGATTGACTGTTCCCCCTAGGGGGAAGAGGGTCCCCGTTCCCCATGGGGGTCGAGGTCCCGCTACGCCCAAGGGGCCTGAGGGACCCCGAAGCACCCCCCCGCTCACCAGCGCCCCCTACCCGCGGCCCTGTGAACCGCACCTTTGCGCATGCGTAGGCGGGAGGGCGGGGTCAGGCTCCGGTCCGGGGCGGAGCCTGGAGCTGCTCAGCCCTGCTGGGCCAGGTGAGGACGCTTCCCCTTTGATTGGGGCTGGGTTGTCCCGGGCTTTCCGCGTCGACGAGTCTGCCTGCAGTTTGGGAAGAGGCCGCGGTCGCCGGTTCTCTGGGCCGAGCAGGGGCTGCCGGCCCTAGACACTGATCCCCCCCTCTCTCTAAGGCGTGTTCGGTCGCGCGGCCGGACCCTGGGGGTGTGAGTGCGGGAGGAGGGCGGGTGTCCCCCAGGGGGAAGATTGACCGTTCCCCCGAGTGGGATGAGGGTCCCCATTCCCCATGGGGGTACAGGTGCCCCCACCCTCAAACAGGCCTGGGGTCCCCGAACCACCACCCGATCAACAGCGCCCCCTGCCGGCGGCCCTGAGTACTGCACCTTTGCGCATGCGCAGACTCGGGTGGGCGGGGTCTGGCTCTGGCCGGGGCCAGAGCCGGAGCCGGGGGCTCATCAGGGCTACTGGGTCAGGTGATTACCCTTCCCCTTTCAGTGGTCCTGGCTTGCCCGGGGCTTTCCGCGCCGGCCTGTCTGCCTGCAGTTTGGGAAGAGGCCGCGGTCGCCGCTTGTCCATGGCTTACAGGGTACCCTCCCCTGACGCTGACCCCGCCCCTCCGTCTAGGTCGTGTTGGGGCCCTGGGCCGGCCCCGGGGGGTTTGAGTGCGAGAGGAGGGTGCAGGTGTAACCTAGGGGGAAGATTGACTGTTCCCCCTAGGGGGAAGAGGGTCCCCGTTCCCCATGGGGGTCGAGGTCCCGCTACGCCCAAGGGGCCTGAGGGACCCCGAAGCACCCCCCCGCTCACCAGCGCCCCCTACCCGCGGCCCTGTGAACCGCACCTTTGCGCATGCGTAGGCGGGAGGGCGGGGTCAGGCTCCGGTCCGGGGCGGAGCCTGGAGCTGCTCAGCCCTGCTGGGCCAGGTGAGGACGCTTCCCCTTTGATTGGGGCTGGGTTGTCCCGGGCTTTCCGCGTCGACGAGTCTGCCTGCAGTTTGGGAAGAGGCCGCGGTCGCCGGTTCTCTGGGCCGAGCAGGGGCTGCCGGCCCTAGACACTGATCCCCCCCTCTCTCTAAGGCGTGTTCGGTCGCGCGGACGGACCCTGGGGCTGTGAGTGCGAGAGGAGGGTGCGGTTGTCTCCCAGGGGGAAGAAAGACCGTTTCCCGAGGGGGAGGAGGGTCCCCAATCCCCATGGGGGTTCAGGTGCGCCCACCCTCAAAGGGGCGGGGGTCCCCGAACCACCACCCGCTCACCAGCGCCCTCCTGCCGGCGGCACTGAGAACTGCACCTTTGCGCATGCGCAGACTCGGGTGGGCGGGATCAGGCTGTGGCCGGGGCCGGAGCCGGAGCCGGAGCCGGGGGCTCATCAGGGCTGCTGGGCCAGGTGAGGACCCTTCCCCTTTGAGTCGTGCTGGCTTGCCCGGGGCTTTCCGCGCCGGCCTGTCTGCCTGCAGTTTGGGAAGAGGCCGCGGTCGCCACTTGTCCGGGGCTTACAGGGGGTGCCCTCCCCTGACGGTGACTCCGCCCTTCCGTCCGGGGAGTGTTGGTGCCCGGGGCCGGCCCCAGGGGGTGTGAGTTCGAGAGGAGATTGCAGGTTTCCCCTAGGGGGAAGATTGACGGTTCCCCCAAGGGGGACTAGGGTCTCCGTTCCCCATGGGGGTCGAGGTCTCCCCTACGCCCTAGGGGTCTGAGGATCCCCGAACCACCCGCAGCACACCAGAACCCCCGGCCGGCGGCCCTGAGAACTGCACCTTTGCGCATGCGCAGACGGGTGGGCGGGGTCAGGCTCTTGTCCGGGGCGGAGCCTGGAGCTGCTCAGCCCTGCTGGGCCAGGTGAGGACGCTACCCCTTTGATTGGGGCTGGGTTGTCCCGGGCCTTCCGCCTCGGCCAGTCTGCCTGCCGTTTGGGAAGAGGCCCCGGTCGCCACTTGTCCGTGGCTTACAGGGGGTGCCCTCCCCTGACAGTAACCCCGCCCCTCCGTCTAGGGCGTGTTTGGGCCCGGGGCCGGTCCCTGGGGCTGTGAGTGCGAGAGGAGGGTGCGGTTGTCTCCCAGGGGGAAGAAAGACCGTTTCCCTGAGGGGGATGAGGGTCCACATTCCCCATGGGGGTTCAGGTGCGCCCACCCTCAAAGGGGCGGGTGTCCCCGAACCACCACCCGCTCACCAGCGCCCTCCTGCCGGCGGCACTGTGAACTGCATCTTTGCGCATGCGCAGACTCGGGTGGGCGGGATCAGGCTGTGGCCGGGGCCGGAGCCGGAGCCGGAGCCGGGGGCTCATCAGGGCTGCTGGGCCAGGTGAGGACCCTTCCCCTTTGAGTCGTGCTGGCTTGCTTGGGGCTTTCCGCGCCGGCCTGTCTGCCTGCAGTTTGGGAAGAGGCCGCGGTCGCCACTTCTCCGGGGCTTACAGGGGGTGCCCTCTCCTGACAGTGACCCCGCCCCTCCGTCTAGGGCGTGTTTGGGCCCGGGGCCGGCCCCTGGGGCTGTGAGTGCAAGAGGAGGGTGCGGGTGTCTCCCAGGGGGAAGAAAGACCGTTTCCCCGAGTGGGATGAGGGTCCCCATTCCTCATGGGGGTACAGGTGCCCCCACCCTCAAACAGGCCTGGGGTCCCCGAACCACCACCCGATCAACAGCGCCCCCTGCCGGCGGCCCTGAGTACTGCACCTTTGCGCATGCGCAGACTCGGGTGGGCGGGGTCTGGCTCTGGCTGGGGCCAGAGCCGGAGCCGGGGGCTCATCAGGGCTGCTGGGCCAGGTGAGGACCCTTCCCCTTGATTGGTGCTGGCTTGCCCGGGGCTTTCCGCGCCGGCCTGTCTGCCTGCAGTTTGGGAAGAGGCCGCGGTCGCCGCTTGTCCGGGGCCTACATGGGGTGCCCACCCCTGACAGTGACTCCGCCCCTCCGTCCGGGGCGTGTTGGGGCCCGGGGCCGGCCCCAGGGGGTGTGAGTGCGAGAGGAGATTGCAGGTGTCCCCTAGGGGGAAGATTGACCGTTCCCCCAAGGGGGACGAGGGTCTCCGTTCCCCATGGGGGTCGAGGTCCCCCCTACACCCTAAGGGTCTGAGGGAACCCGAACCACCCGCAGCACACCAGAACCCCCGGCCAGCGGCCCTGAGAAGTGCACCTTTGCGCATGCGCAGTCTCGGGTGGGCGGGGTCAGGCTCGGTCCGGGGCGGAGCCTGGAGCTCCTCAGCCCTTCTGGGCCAGGTGAGGACGCTACCCGTTAGATTGGGGCTGGGTTGTCCCGGGCCTTCCGCCTCGGCCAGCCTGCCTGCCGTTTGGGAAGAGGCCCCGGTCGCCACTTGTCCGTGGCTTACAGGGGGTGCCCTCCACTGACAGTGACCCCGCCCCTCCGTCTAGGGCGTTTTCGGTCGCGCGGACGGACCCTGGGGCTGTGAGTGCCAGAGGAGGGATCGGGTGTCCCCCATGGGGAAGATTGACCGTTTCCCCGAGGGGGATGAGGGTCCCCATTCCCCATGGGGGTACAGGTGCCCCCACCCTCAAAGGGGCTGGGGGTCCCCGAACCAGCACCCGCTCACCAGCGCCCCCTGCCGGGCGCCTGAGAACTTCACCTTTGCGCATGCGCAGACTCGGGTGGGCGGGGTCAGGCTCCGGTCCGGGGCGGGTCCTGGAGCTGCTCAGCCCTGCTGGGCCAGGTGAGGACGCTACCCCTTTGATTGGGGCTGGGTTGTCCCAGGCCTTCCGCCTCGGCCAGTCTGCCTGCAGTTTGGGAAGAGACCGCAGTTGGCATTACTCTGGGCCGAACAGGGGGTGCCCGACCTTGACACTGACCCCGACCCTCCCTCTAGGGCGTTTTCGGTCGCGCGGACGGACCCTGGGGCTGTGAGTGTGAGAGGAGGGATCGGGTGTCCCCCAGGGGGAAGATTGACCGTTTCCCCGAGGGGAATGAGGGGCCCATTCCCCATGGGTGTACAGGTGCCCCACCCTCCAAGGGGTGGGGTCCCCGAACCAGCACCCGCTCACCAGCGCCCCCTGCCGGGGGCCTGAGAACTTCACCTTTGCGCATGCGCAGACTCGGGTGGGCGGGGTCAGGCTCCGGTCCGGGGCGGTTCCTGGAGCTGCTCAGCCCTGCTGGGCCAGGTGAGGACGCTACCCCTTTGATTGGGGCTGGGTAGTCCCGGGCCTTCCGCCTTGGCGTGTCTGCCTGCAGTTTGGGATGTGGCCGCAGTAGCCAGTTCTCTGTGCCGAACAGGGGGTGCCCGACCTTGACACTGACCCCGCCCCTCTCTCTAAGGCGTTTTCGGTGGCGCGGACGGAACCTGGGGCTTTGAGTGCAAGAGGAGGTTGCGTGTGTCTCCCAGGGGGAAGAAAGACCGTTTCCCGAGGGGGAGGAGGGTCCCCATTCCCCATGGGGGTTCAGGTGCCCCCACCCTCAAAGGGGCTGGGGGTCCCCGAACCACCACCCGCCCACCAGCGCCCTCCTGCCGGCGGCACTGAGAACTGCACCTTTGCGCATGCGCAGACGGGTGGGCGGGGTCAGGCTCCGGTCCGGGGCGGAGCCTGGAGCTCCTCAGCCCTGCTGGGCCAGGTGAGGACGCTACCCCTTTGATTGGGGCTGGGTTGTCCCGGGCCTTCCGCCTCGGCCAGTCTGCCTGCCGTTTGGGAAGAGGCCACAGTTGGAATTTCTCTGGGCCGAACAGGGGATGCCCGACCTTGACACTGTCCCCGCCCCTCTCTCTAGGGCGTTTTCAGTCGCGCGGATGGACCCTGTGGCTGTGAGTGCGAGAGGAGGGATCGGGTATCCCCCAGGGGGAAGATTGACCGTTTCCCCGAGGGGGATGAGGGTCCCCATTCCCCATGGGGGTACAGGTGCCCCCACCCTCCAAGGGGTTGGGGTCCCCGGACCAGCACCCGCTCACCAGCGCCCCCTGCCGGGGGCCTGAGAACTTCACCTTTGCGCATGCACAGACTCGGGTGGGCGGGGTTAGGCTCCGGTCCGGGGCGGTTCCTGGAGCTGCTCAGCCCTGCTGGGCCAGGTGAGGACGCTACCCCTTTGATTGGGGCTGGGTTGTCCCGGGCCTTCCGCCTTGGCGTGTCTGCCTGCAGTTTGGGAAGTGGCCGCAGTAGCCAGTTCTCTGGGCCGAACAGGGGGTGCCCGACCTTGACACTGACCCCGCCCCTCTCTCTAAGGCGTTTTCGGTCGCGCGGACGGAACCTGGGGCTGTGAGTGCGAGAGGAGGGATCGGGTATCCCCCAGGGGGAAGATTGACCGTTTCCCCGAGGGGCATGAGGGTCCCCATTCCCCAAGGGGGTACAGGTGCCCCCACCCTCAAAGGGGCTGGGGGTCCCTTAGCCACCACCCGCTCACCGGCGCCCCCTTCCGGCCGCCCTGAGAACTGCACCTTTGTGCATGCACAGACGGTTGGGCGGGGTCAGGCTGCGGTCCTGGGTGGAGCCTGGAGCTCATCAGTCCTACTGGGCCAGGTGAGGACGCTTCCCCTTTGATTGGGGCTGGGTTGTCCCGGGCTTTCCGCGTTCTCGTGTCTGCCTGCAGTTTGGGAAGGGCCCGCGGTCGCCGTTTCTCTGGGCCGAACAGCGGGTGCCGGCCCTAGACACTGACAACGCCCCTCTCTCTAAGGCGTGTTTGGTCACGCGGCCGGACCCTGGGGAAGTGAGTGCGAGGAGGGTTCAGGTGTCCCCCAGTGGGTCGATTGACCGTTTCCCCGAGGGGGATTGGGTCCCCATTCCCCATGGGGGTAGAGGTCCAGCTACGCCCAAGGGGGCTGAGGTTCCCCGAACCACCCCCCTCCGTCCCCCCTGCCGGCGTCCCTGAGAACTGCACCTTTGCCCATGTGCAGACTGGTGGGCGGTTTCAGGCTCCTGCCAGTGGTGTAGCCTGTGGCTCTTCAGCTCTGCTGGGCCAGGTGTGGTCTCTTCCTCTTGATTGAAGCTGCGTTGCCTGGGGCTTTCTGTGTCAGCCTGTGTGTCTGCAAGTTTGGAAGTGGCTGAACTGGCAGCTTTTCTGTGGCTTAGAGGGAGTCCCCTCCCTGACAATGACCCCGCCCCTCTGTCTATCGAGTCTTCCTGCGCACGGCTTGCCCCTTGGTGTTTTAGTTCATGGGGTGGGTGCAGGTGTCCCCTAGGGGGCATAGGGCCCCGTTCCCCCTAGGTTGCTTAGGTCGCCGTACCCCCGTGGGTGCAGAGGGCCCTTGACCCCCCAACCACGGTTTCTAGACCTTTATTCCTTAAAAATAGAAAAGGGGAGGGCCTCCCTGGTGTCGCTGCGCTTGAGTGCTGGGCTTGAAGCTGTCTGGAGTCACTGCAGCACCGTTTAGATCCCCAGCCACCAGTGAGGGTCCCATATGGCGCGCAGACCTCTCTTGCCCCGCCCTCTGCTCATCTCAGCTGTGTGTTTTATCAGTCTGCCTGTACTGCTCCCACCTCTGGCTCTCGTGAATTGTCTCACCCTCCTGCCCTGCTGACTGTACCCAGTACTTGTATAAATAAAAAATTAAATCTTAAAAAAATAGGAAAGATTCTTAAATCCTGTTCTTCAGAGGGGCGGATCAACATGGCTGCAAGGAAACGCTGCAAGTAAGATCTCACATTAAAAAAAAGTTAACAGGGAGGAAAAGCGGCAGGTCCCAGTAAGAGCTGGGAAACGAAGATAAACGGACGACTCCAGCAAACTACCCGAATAAGAAAGTTACCATCAATGAGAACTAGAAGGGAGGAAAGCTCAGAACCCTGCTACCCTCCCCTACCCACAAAGTCAGCACTCTCCGATCAACAGAAATGAGAATAAATACAAAAAGACTAAAACAACCAAGAAGAACAAACTATGCATCAAGAGGGACTGTGAGTGGAAAGGAACTATTTCAGCCACCACACCCCGTGTACTGGAGCTGTGGAGAACCCTGCAGGATTCACCATGGAGGTAAGTGAATGGCTCCAGGTGCCAATAGAGAAAAACGAAGACTCCTGGAGACCTACAAACAGCCACAGGCCAGCCGGTAAGCTTGTTTGGAAAAGCGGTGCCCTTGGAAAGGATATGTGGATCGCGGCTGCCCAGGTCCCCGCACCTGCAACTTAGGCTTGCACGGAGACTCACAGGGGCCCTCTCTAAGGTGAACGTCCCTCACTGAGTAATCAGAAACCAGGCGCCCGGAAAGGGAGCGGGGTGCAAAAGGCGCCATTTCTGTGGACACTGAACTGGGCTAAATACAGCCCGCGTCCTGGACCTGAGGGTTTTGGAACTGTGACCCAGGGCACAAAATCCGGGGCCTGAGATCCCCACGATGGTGGGGCACAAGGCAGACACAGCACCCCAAAGCAGTTGAGGCTTTCCCCACTACTCCCACTCTGTTTCCCTGTCCCACGGAGTAAAAAAAACAGCTCCCCAAGGACACTAGGAGTGATCTCCTAGTGCCACCTAGCGACCAGAAAAAAATCACCAACACCCCATAGAATAGGGACCTCTCTTCAGTAAAGACTATTTGAAAGGGGCAGAAGGCTCCCAGAGGTGTCAGAGGTGAACTGGGAAGTTCGCCCAAGCCAGGCCCCTTCTGACCAGCAGTCCGAGCCCAGAGTGGGAGTGGGCACCCACGGCCAGGGCAGAATGGGTATGCAGAAGAGTGTGCCTGTCTCCAAAGCACCATTTTAGAACAGGGACCTTTCTTCAATAAAAACTGCTTGAATCTGGCAGGCAGCTCCCCGTGGAGCCAGAGGGAGAAGGTTCCCTGTGCAGTCAGAGGTGAGCTGAAGGACCCAACAAGCACGGTCCCACCTGGCAGGAAGTCAGCGCCCAAAAGAAGATCCAGAGATTTGGAACTCAGAGTGCAATCCAGTTGCCTCACCTCCAGGGAAGTCTGTGGGACTTCAAGACGCACCTTTGTAACTAAACACAGAAGGAGGAGAGATTCTTTGACAGTGATCATTAACAAACTCACAGTACCACTGCCTCACTAGAATTCTGGCATAACAGTTTTTGACTCGTTTGGATTGCCACTTTCTGAAACTCCCGAAAGAACACACCAAAAAGATGCCAGCTAGTACCAGCAGCACAGTGTCCCAATGCATAAGGCAAATTAGAAGACAGGCAGCAGGGAAAAGAAAAACTACAAGCAAAGTAGCATCGCCTCAGAAAAAAGACACAGCACCAAAAAAAAAAAAAAAAAACCACACACCAGCTTGCAACTGTGGTGAATTGGAAGAACATCTGAGCCTTCTGTGTGAACCCAGCAGAAGGCTCACCGAGGAGACAGAGGTAAGCTGGGAGGCTTGCCCATGCAGGGCGCCTTCTAGCCTACAGTTCCAGCCCAGAGGGGAGCAGCACCCACCGCTGGGGCAGACCGGGCGTGCAGGGGAGCGCGTCCCCGGCACCGGCATTTTGCAGCAGGGACCTTTCTTGCTGGAGACTGTGTGAACCCAGCAGAAGGCTCACTGAGGAGACAGAGGTAAGCTGGGAGGCTTGCCCACGCTGGGCGCCTTCTAGCCTGCAGTTCCAGCCCAGAGGAGAGCAGCACCCACCACTGGGGCAGACCAGGCGTGCAGGGGAGCACGTTCCATAATCGCCATTTTGCAGCAGGGACCTTTCTTGCTGGAGACTGTGTGAACCCAGCAGAAGGCTCACCGAGGAGACAGAGGTAAGCTGGGAGGCTTGCCCATGCAGGGCGCCTTCTAGCCTGCAGTTCCAGCCCAGAGGGGAGCAGCACCCACCGCTGGGGCAGACCAGGCGTGCAGGGGAGCGCATCCCCGGCAACGGCATTTTGCAGCAGGGACCTTTCTTGCTGGAAACTGAGTGAACCCAGCAGAAGGCTCACCGAGGAGACAGAGGTAAGCTGGGAGGCTTGCCCACGCCGGGCGCATTCTAGCCTGCAGTTCCAGCCCAGAGGCGAGCAGCACCCACCACTGGGGCAGACCGGGCGTGCAGGGGAGCACGTTCCATAATCGCCATTTTGCAGCAGGGACCTTTCTTTGCTGGAGTCTTGTGAACCCAGCAGAAGTTCCCCAGAGGAGCCAGTAGTGAGCTGGGAAGGTCGCCCAAGATGCCGGCCAGTACCAGCAACACAGTGTCACAAGGAATACAGCAAATTAGAAAACAGGCAGTAGGGAGTAGAAAAACCACATGCAACCCAGCAACTCCTCAGCAAAAAAGCACACCGCAAAAAGAAAACCATCTACCAGATTGCAACGACAGTAACTTGGAAGAACTTCTGAGCCTTCCAGATAGAGAATTTAAAATTGCTGTGATTAAAAAACTGACAGAAGTCATAAAGGAAAACAATGATAAGGGAAAAATAATTAATGACCAGAAGAATGAAATTGAGTCCCTAAAGAAGGAAGTAAAAGAAATACAGGAGATCAAAGAATTAATGGAGACGCTAAAGAACTCTGGAAAAAGCAATGAAAGCAGAATAGATGAAATGGAAGAACGAATAAGTACTCTTGAAGACACAGAAATAAAAAGAACTAAAACAGAAAAGGAAGGAGAAGTACGAAGGAAAAAGACCGAAGAAAGACTTCGGGAACTATCTGACTCCATGAGGAAAGGAAATATAAGAGTTACAGGAATCCCAGAAGGAGAGGAGAGAGATGTAGGAACAGAGAAAATATTCATGGATATAATTGAAGAGAACTTCCCAAACGCGAAGAAGGAGCTGAAAATTGATATACAAGAAGCAAGAAGAAAACCAAACTTCCATGACGAAAGGAAAAATACAGCAAGACACATAATAGTAAAGCTCCCAAGAATCCAAGACAAGGAAAAAATAATGAAACTAACAAGAGGGAAGAAACAGATAACATTCAAAGGGAAACCAATCAGACTGACATCAGACTTCTCTGAAGAAACACTACGGGCAAGGACAGAGTGGAGGGACATAGTCAACAGACTCCAAGAAAACAGATGCCAACCAAGAATACTCTATCCCGCAAAGCTCTCCTTCCTCTTTGAAGAAAGAATAAGGACCTTCCCAGACAAACAGAAACTCTGGAATTTTATTACGACTAAACCCCCACTCCAAAAAATACTACAAGGAGTCCTAAAGCCAGAACCTCAGAGGGACGAATAACAACAAAAGAAGGCCAAGGCCAAAGAAAGTTATTAAAAGAATAAATAAATAAAATCAAAGGAAAGACAAACACAATGGCAAATACAGATGCTAACATATCAATACTAACTCTAAATGTAAATGGACTAAACTCTCCAATAAAAAGACACAGAGTTGCAGCCTGGATTAAGAAACAAAACCCAACCTTTTGCTGTCTCCAGGAAACACATTTAGCTGCAAAAGATAAAAATAGACTCAAAGTTAAAGGATAGAAAACAATTCTACAAGCAAATGGACCAAAAAATAAGGCAGGAACAGCTATACTCATATCAGATAAAACAGATTTCAAACTTAAAAAGATAAAAAGAGACCCAAGTGGTCATTACATTATGATCAAGGGGACAATACTTCAAGAAGAAATAACACTCATTAACATATATTCACCAAACGAAGGAGCACCAAAATATATCAGACAACAATTGGCATCTCTGAAAACAGACATCAGAGAAAACACATACGTAGTGGGAGACTTCAACACACCACTATCAACAATGGATAGATCAACAAGACAAAAAATAAGTAAAGACACTAAAGCTCTAAATAAGGATCTAGAGTGCTTGGGCTTAACAGACATATATAGAACACTAAACCCAAAAAAATCTGAGTAGACATTTTTCTCAAGCGCACACGGATCATTCTCTAGGATCGATCATATACTGGAACACAAGACAAACATCAACAGATACACCAAGATTGAAATCATACCAACCATCTTTTCTGACCACGAAGGCATCAAACTAGAAATAAACCATAAAAAGAAGGCAAGGTACTCTCCTACCTCGTGGAGATTGAAACCCACACTACTGGAAGTCCACTGGACTAACGAGGAGATAAAAGAAGAAATTAAAAAATTCTTTGAATTAAATGACAAGGAGGACACCAATTTCCTAAATGTATGGGATGCAGCAAAAGCAGTAATAAGAGGAAAATATATAGCAATAGATGCTCACATCTAGAAACAAGAAAGAACTCAAAGAAACAACCTAATCTTGAAGCTCAAAGATCTAGAAAAAGAAAAACAAAAAAAACCCAAAACCAGTAGAAGAAAAGAAATAATAAAAACCAAAGCAGAAATAAATGAAATTGAAACTAAAAAAACAATCCAAAAGATCAATGAAACCAAGAGCTGGTTCTTCGAAAAAATAAATAAAGTAGATAAACCCCTAGCCAGGCTCACAAGGGTAAAAAGGGAGAAAGCACAAATAAATAGGATAATAAATGAAAGAGGAGAAATCACAACGGACACAGCAGAAATCAAAAGAATAATTAATAACTACTATAAAGAGTTATATGGAAACAAGTTCAACAATCTAGAGGAGATGGACAAACTCCTACAACTCTACAATCACCCAAAGCTAGATAAAGAAGAAATAGAACACCTAAACAGACCAATTACAATTAGCGAAATTGAAATGGTTATCAAAAACCTCCCCAAAAACAAAAGCCCAGGACCTGATGGATTTACAAATGAATTCTACCAAACATTCAGAGACGAATTGGTGCCTATCCTTCACAAACTCTTCCAAAATATTGAGAAGGAAGGTATAATATCTAACACGTTCTATGAAGCCAACGTTACACTAATACCAAAACCGAACAAGGACAACACAAAAAAAGAAAACTATAGGCCAATCTCCCTAATGAACACTGATACAAAAATCCTCAATAAAATTTTAGCTATCAGAATCCAACAGTGTATCCATAAGGTAATTCACCACGACCAAGTAGGATTCATTCCAGGGACACAAGGATGGTTTAACATCCAAAAATCAATCAACGTTATCCAACATATCAACAAAAAGAAATATAAAAACCATATGATAATATCAATAGATGCTGAGAAAGCTTTCGACAAAGTGCAACACGCATTCATGATAAAAGCCCTTGAAATTCTTGGGATACAAGGAACATACCTCAACATCATAAAGGCCATCTATGACAAGCCAACAGCCAGTATCATTCTCAATGGTGAAAAGCTGAAAGCAATTCCATTAAGATCTGGAACAAGACAAGGATGTCCACTTTCACCACTGCTTTTCAATATAATACTGGAAATCCTAGCCAGAGCAATAAGACAAGAGAAAGACATACAAGGAATCCAAATAGGAAAAGAAGAAGTCAAACTATCACTATTTGCAGACGATATGATAATGTACATAGAGAACCCCAAAAACTCCACAGAAAAACTAATTCAATTCATCAATCAGTTCAGTAAAGTGGCAGGATACAAAATCAACACGCAAAAGTCAGCAGCCTTCCTATACACAAACAATAAATCTGAAGAAGAAGAAATCAAAAAAACCATCCCTTTTATTATCGAAACAAAAAAATCAAATACTTGGGAATAAATCTAACAAAAGAAGTAAAGGACCTATACAAAGAAAACTATAAAACACTGTTAAAAGAAATAGAAGAAGACACAAAGAAATGGAAAGACATCCCCTGCTCATGGATTGGAAGAATAAACATTATTAAAATGGCCATCCTACCAAAAGCAGTATACACATTCAATGCTATTCCAATCAAAATTTCAATGTCATTCTTCAAAGAAATAGAACAATTATTCATGAAATTCATATGGAATCACAAAAAAACCCGAATAGCCAAAGCTCTCCTGAAAAAAAAAAGAAGGGAATGGAGGCATCACACTCCCAGACTTCAAACTCTACTACAAAGCCATAATCATCAAAACTGCATGGTATTGGAACAAGAACAGACATACAGACCAATGGAATCGAATAGAAAATCCAGAAATAAACCCACAGATTTATGGTCAACTAATATTTGACAAAGGAGCAAAGACTCTGCATTGGAGCAAAGAAAGTTTGTTCAATAAATGGTGCTGGGAAAACTGGGTCGCTACATGCAAAAGAATGAAGCTTGACCACTACCTCACACCATACACAAAAATCAACTCAAAATGGATTAAAGAACTAGACATAAGACCTGAAACCATAAAATACATACAAGGAAATATAGGCGAAACACTACGTGATTTGCATATCAAAGACATCTTTACAGACACATCACCCAAAGCAGTGATAGTGAAGGCTCAGATAAACAGCTGGGACTACATCAAATTAAAGAGCTTCTGCACAGCAAAAGAGACAATAACAAAAACAAAGAGAAACCCCACCAACTGGGAGAACATTTTTGCACACAACACTAATGATAAAGGACTGATCACAAAAGTCTGCAAAGAGCTGATGAGACTCAACAACAAAAAAGAAAATAATCCAGTCAAAAAATGGGCTGAGGAGCTAAAAAGAAACTTCTCTGAAGAGGAAATGCAAATGGCCAACAGTCATATGAAAAAATGTTCAACATCACTTGCAATCAGGGAAATGCAAATCAAAACTACCATGAGATACCATCTTACACCAGTGAGAATGGCACATATTAAAAAAACTAGCAACAACAAGTGTTGGCGAGGTTGTGGAGAAAAAGGAACTCTTCTGCACTTTTGGTGGGAGTGCAAACTGTTCCAACCACTATGGAGAGCTGTGTGGAGATTTCTGGACCTACTAAACATAGAGCTTCCACAAGATCCAGCAATTCCACTCCTAGGTATTTACCCAAAGGACACAGAAACATCAATTCCAAAGAACACCTGCACCCCTATGTTTATAGCAGCACTGTTTACAATAGCTAAGCTTTGGAAACAGCCCAAATGCCCAAAAATAGAGGACTGGATCAAGAAGATGTGGTACATATATACCATGGAATATTACTCAGCATTCAAAAAAGATAAACACATGCAATTTGCAGCAACACGGATGGCGCTGGAAGGGATCATGCTCAGTGAAATAACCCAAAAAGAAAAAGAAAAATACTGGATGGTCTCACTTATAGCAGGAATCTAGAAAACTTAAATAAGGGACCAGGAAAATGAATAACTATAAGAAAGTGACAATCAAAATCAACAAAAACTATGAACCAGAGACACTTTTTGGGGGTTGGGGGGCGGGAGGGGAGGGATAGGGGTCACAATGGGGGGATTGCAATTGTATGGGGAATATAAAAATAAAATTTATTAATTAAAAAAATAAATTTAAAAAAAAGAACTTAAAACTGCCATGATGAAAAAACTGATGGAAGTAATTAAGGAAAACAATGCTCACAAGAATGAAATTGAATCCCTAAAGAGGGAAGTAAAAGAAATGCAGGAGATCAAATAATTAGTGGAGGCACTAAAGAACTCTGGGAGAAGAAATGAAAGCAGAATAGATGAAATGGAAAAACAAATGTGTACTCTTGAAGACACAGAAATAAAAAGAACCAAAACAGAAAAGTAAAGAGAAGTACGAAGGACAAAGACTGAAGAATGACTTTGGGAACTATCCGACTCCATGAGGAAAGGAAACAAGAGTTATAGGAATCCCAGAAGGATAGGAGAAAGAGATGTAGGAACAGAGAAAATAATCAAGGAGATAATTGAAGAGAACTTCCCAAACGTGAAGAAGGGACTGAAAATTGATATACAAGAAGTAAGAAGAACACCAAACTTCCACGACGAAAGGAAAAATACAGCAAGACACATAATAGTAAAGCTCCCAAGAATCCAGGACAAGGAAAAAATAATGAAGCTGACAAGAGGTAAGAAACAGATAAGATTCAAAGGAAAACCTATCAGACTGCTATCAGACTTCTCCGAAGAAACACTACGGGCAAGGAGAGAGTGGAGGAACATAGTCAACTGACTCCAAGAAAACAGATGCCAACCAAGAATACTCTATCCTGCAAAGCTCTCCTTCCTCTATGAAGAAAGAATAAGGACCTTCACAGACAAACAGAAACTCTGGAATTTCATTACGACTAAACCCCCACTCCAAAAAATACTACAAGGAGTCCTAAAGCCAGAACCTCAGAGGAACGAATAACAACGAAAGAAGGCCAAAAAAAAAAGTTATTTCAAGAATAAATAAATAAAATCAAAGGAAAGAAAAACACAATGGCAAATACAGATGCTAACATATCAATATTAACTCTACATGTAGATGGACTAAACTCTTCAATAAAAAGACACAGAGTTGCAGGCTGGATTAAGAAATAAAACCCAGCCTTTCTCTGTCTCCAGAAAACACATTTAGCTACAAAAGATAAAAATAACCTCAAAGTTGGTAAAGGACCTATACAAAGAAAACTATAAAACACTGTTAAAAGAAATATAAGAAAACACAAAGAAATGGAAAGATATCCCCTGCTGATGGATTGGAAGAATAAATATTATTAAAATGGCCATCCTACCAAAGCAATATACAGATTCAATGCTATTCCAATAAAAATTTCAATGTCATTCATCAAAGAAATAGAACAATTATTTTTTTTTAATTTTTCCAATTCTTTCTTTCTTTCTTTCTTTCTTTCTTTCTTTCTTTCTTTCTTTCTTTCTTTCTTTCTTTCGAAGATTTATTTATTTATTTATACAAGCACTGGGTGCAGTCAGAAGCACGGGAGGGTGAGAGAATCCACCAGAGCCAGAGCAGGGAGCAGAGGAGGCAGAACGACCGAAGTACACTGCTGAGGGGAGCAGCGGGCAGGAGAGTTCTGCGCGCCACGCGGGACCCTCCTCCGGTGGCCGGGGAGCAGCCGGGGATCGAACCAGCGCTGCAGAGGCTGCGGGCAGCTTCGCAACCCAGCGCTCAACCACTGCGCCACCGGGGAGGCCCAATAGAACAATTATTGATGAAATACATATGGAATCACCAAAAACCCCTAATAGCCAAAGCTCAACTGAAATAAAAAGAAGGGGATGGAGGCATCACACTCCCAGACTTCAAACTATACTACAAAACCATAATCATCAAAACTGCATGGTATTGTAACAAGAACAGACACACAGACCAATGGAATCGAAAAGAAAATCCAGAAATAAACCCACAGATTTATGGTCAACTAATCTTTGACAAAGGAGCAAAGAATATGCATTGGAGCAAGAAAGTTTGTTCAATAAATGGTGCTGGGAAAACTGGGTCGCTACATGCAAAAGAATGAAGCTTGACCACCACCTCACACCATACACAAAAACCAACTCAAAATGGATTAAAGAACTAGACATAAGACCTGAAACCATAAAATACATACAAGGAAATATAGGCAAAACAATACATGATATGTACATCAAAGACATCTTTACAGACATATCACCCAAAGCAGTGATAGTGAAGGCTCAGATAAACCGCTGGGACTACATCAAATTAAAGAGCTTCTGCACAGCACAAGAGACAATAACAAAAACAAAGAGAAACCCCACCGACTGGGAGAACATTTTTGCATACAACACTAATGATAAAGGACTGATCACAAAAATCTGCAAAGAGCTGATGAGACTCAACAACAACAAAGAAAATAATCCACTCAAAAAATGGGCAGAAGAGCTAAAAAGAAACTTCTCTGAAGAGGAAATGCAAATGGCCAACAGGCATATGAAAAAATGTTCAACATCACTTGTAATCAGGGAAATGAAAATCAAAACTACCATGAGATACCATCTTACACCAGTGAGAATGGCACATATATTAAGAAAACTAGCAACAACAAATGTTGGCAAGGATGTGGAGAAAAAGGAACTCTCCTGCAGTGTTGGTGGGAGTGCAAACTGTTCCAACCACTATGGAGAGCTGTGTGGAGATTTCTGGACCTACTAAACATAGAGCATCCATATGATCCAGCAATTCCACTCCTAAGTATTTACCCAAAGTTCACAGAAACATCAATTCCAAAGAGCACCTGCACCCCTATGTTTATAGCAGCACTATTTACAATAGCTAAGCTTTACAACCCAAAAGCTCAAAAATAGATGACTGGATCAAGAAGATGTGGTACATATACACCATGGAATATTACTCAGCATTCAAAAAAGATAAACACATGCAATTTGCAGCAACATGGATGGTGCTGGAAGGGATCATGCTCAGCGAAATAAGCCAGAAAGAAAAAGAAAAATACCGCATGGTCTCACTCATAGCAGGAATCTAGAAAATTTAAATAAGGGACCAGGAAATGAATAACTATAAGAAAGTGAAAATCAAAATCAACAAAAAACTATAAACCAGTGACACTCTATGGCAGGTGGGGAGCGGGGAGGGGAGGGATTGGGGTCAAAATAAGGGGGTTGCAATTGTATGGGGAATATAAAAATAAAATTTATTTTTAAAAAAAACCTCAAAGTTAAAGGATGGAAAACAATTCTACAAGCAAATGGACCAAAAAAGAAAGCAGGAACAGCTATACTTATATCAGGTAAAACATTTCAAACTCAAAAAGTTAAAAAGAGACCCCAACGGTCACTACATTATGATCAAGGGGAAAATACTTCAAGAAGAAATAACACTCATTAACATATATTCATCAAACGAAGGAGCACCAAAATATATCAGACAACAATTGTCATCTTTGAAAACAGACATCAGAGAAAACACATACAGAGTGGGAGACTTCAACACACCACTATCAGCAATGGATAGATCAATGAGACAAAAAATAAGTAAAGACACTAAAGCTCTAAATAAGGATCTAGAGCGCTTAGACTTTGCAGACATCTATAGAACACTAAACCCAAAAAAATCTGAGTAGACATTTTTCTCAAGCACACACGGATCATTCTCCAGGATCGATCACATACTGGGACCCAAGACAAACATCAACAGATTCACCAAGATTGGAATCATACTAACCATCTTTTCTGACCATGAAGGCGTCAAACTAGAAATAAACCATAAAAAGAAGGCAAGGAACTCTCCTACCTCATGGAGATTGAAAACCACACTGCTGGAAGACCACTGGACTAATGAGTAAATCAAAGAAGAAATTTAAAAATTCTTTGAATTGAATGACAAGGAGGTCACCAATTTCCTAAATGTATGGGATGCAGCAAAAGCAGTAATAAAAGGAAAATATAGAGCAATAGATGCCCACATCAAGAAACAAGAAAGAACTCAAAGAAACAACCTAATCTCAAAGCTCAAAGAACTAGAAAAACAACAACAAAAAAACCCCAAAACTAGTAGAAGAAAAGAAATAAAAGCAGAAATAAATGAAATTGAAACAAAAAAAAATCTCTCCAAAAGATCAATGAAACCAAGAGCTGGTTCTTCAAAAAAATAAATAAAATAGACAAACCCCTAGCCAGGCTCACAAAGGAAAAAAAGGGAGAAAGCACAAATAAACAGGATCACAAATGAAAGAGGAGAAATCACAATGGACACAGCAGAAATCAAAAGAATAATCAGAAACTACTATGAAGAGTTATATGGAAACAAGTTCAACAATCTAGAAGAGATGGACAAATTCCTACAACTCTACAATCACCCAAAGCTAGATAAAGAAGAAATAGAATACCTAAACTAACCAATTACAAGCAGCAAAATTGAAATGGTAATCAAAAACCTTCCCAAAAACAGAAGCCCAGGACCTGATGGATTTACAAATGAATTCTATCAAACGTTCAGAAACGAACACTTTGGTCCTTCTGCCTGCTCTGCTCCCCGCTCTGGCTCTGGTGAATTCTCTCACCCTCCCGCGCTTCTGACTGTACCCAGTGCATGTATAAACAAAACAAACAAACAAACAAACAAATAAATAAATAAAACATGCCTCTATTAAAAAAATGCTACCAAAAAAATGCTACAGAAACGAATTAGTGCCTATCATTCACAAACTCTTCCAAAATATTGAGAAGGAAGGGATAATACCAAACACGTTCTATGAAGCCAACATTACACTAATACCAAAACCAAACAAGGACAACAGAAAAAAAGAGAACTACAGGCCAATCTAGTTAATGAACACTGATGCAAAAATCCTCAATAAAATTTTCGCTATCAGAATCCAACAATTTATCCATAAGATAATTCACCACGACCAAGTAGGATTCATTCCAGGGACACAAGGATGGTTCAACATACGAAAATCAATCAACGCTATCCAACACATCAACAAAAAGAAATATAAAAACAATATGATAATATCAATAGATGCCGAGAAAGCTTTTGATAAAGTGCAACACCCATTCATGATAAAAGCCCTTGAAATTCTTGGGATACAAGGAACATACCTCAACATCATAAAGCCCATATATGACAAACCAACAGCCAGTGGGTGAAAAGCTGAAATGGTGAAAAGCTGAAAGCAATTCCATTAAGATCTGGAACAAGACAAGGATGTCCACTCTCACCACTGCTTTTCAATATAATACTGGAAGTCCTAGCCAGAGCAATAAGACAAGAGAAAGACATACAAGGAATCCAAATAGGAAAAGAAGAAGTCAAGCTATGACTATTTGCAGACGATATGATAATATACATAGAGAACCCCAAAAACTCCGCAGAAAAACTAATTCAACTCATCAATCAGTTCAGTAAAGTGGCAGGATACAAAATCAACACGCAAAAGTCAGCAGCCTTCCTATACACAAACAATTAATCTGAAGAAGAAGAAATCAAAAAAAAACATCCCTTTTATTATCGAAACAAAAAAATCAAATACTTGGGAATAAATCTAACAAAAGAAGTAAAGGACCTATACAAAGAAAACTATAAAACACTGTTAAAAGAAATAGAAGACACAAAGAAATGGAAAGACATCCCCTGCTCATGGATTGGAAGAATAAACATTATTAAAATGGCCATCCTACCAAAAGCAATATACACATTCAATGCTATTCCAATCAAAATTTCAATGTCATTCTTCAAAGAAATAGAACAATTATTGATGAAATTCATATGGAATCACAAAAAACCCCGAATAGCCAAAGCTCTCCTGAAATAAAAAAAAAAGAAGGGAATGGAGGCATCACACTCCCAGACTTCAAACTATACTACCAAGCCATGATCATCAAAACTGCATGGTATTGGAACAAGAACAGACACGCAGACCAATGGAATTGAATAGAACATCCAGAAATAAACCCACAGATTTATGGTCAACTAATCTCTGACAAAGGAGCAAAGAATATGTATTGGAGCAAAGAAAGTTTGTTCAATAAATGGTGCTGGGAAAACTGGGTCACTACATGCAAAAGAATGAAGCTTGACTACTACCTAACACCATCCACAAAAACCAACTCAAAATGGATTAAAGAACTAGATATAATACCTGAAACCATAAAATACATAGAAGGAAATATAGGCGAAACACTACATGATATGCACTTCAAAGACATCTTTACAGACACATCACCCAAAGCAGTGATAGTGAAGGCTCAGATAAACAGCTGGGACTACATCAAATTAAAGAGCTTCTGCACAGCACAAGAGACAATAACAAAAACAAAGAGAAACCCCACCGACTGGGAGAACATTTTTGCATACAACACTAATGACAAAGGACTGATCACAAAAATCTGCAAAAAGCTGATGAGACTCAACAACAACAAAGAAAATAATCCACTCAAAAAATGGGCAGAAGAGCTAAAAAGAAACTTCTCTGAAGAGGAAATGCAAATGGCCAACAGGCATATGAAAAAATGTTCAACATCACTTGTAATCAGGGAAATGCAAATCAAAACTACCATGAGATACCATCTTACACCAGTGGGAATGGCACATATATTAAGAAAACTAGCAACAACAAATGTTGGTGAGGTTGTGGAGAAAAAGGAACTCTCCTGCACTGTTGGTGGGAGTGCAAACTGGTCCAACCACTATGGAGAGCTGTGTGGAGATTTCTGGACCTACTAAACATAGAGCATCCATATGATCCAGCAATTCCACTCCTAGGTATTTACCCAAAGGGCACAGAAACATCAATTCCAAAGAGCACCTGCACCCCTATGTTTATAGCAGCACTATTTACAATAGCTAATCTTTGGAAACAACCCAAAAGCCCAAAAATAGATGACTGGATCAAGAAGATGTGGTACATATACACCATGGAATATTACTCAGTATTCAAAAAAGATAAACACATGCAATTTGCAGCAACATGGATGGAGCTGGAAGGGATCATGCTCAGTGAAATAAGTCAGAAAGAAAAAGAAAAAATCATAGCAGGAATGTAGAAAACTTAAATAAGGGACCAGGAAAAAGAATAACTATAAGAAAGAAAATATTAAAATCAGCAAACAACTATGAACCAAAGTCACACTATGGGGGATGGGTGGCGGGGAAAGGAGGGATTGGGGTCAAAATAAGGGAGTTGCAATTGTATGGGGAATATCAAAATACAATTTAAATTAAAAAAAAATAGGAAAGGGGATATTATCATGGGTTACACAACTCCTTTTTGTACTAACAGGAAATGCAAAAGGTCCCTCTCGTTTACGGCATTCTTTAAGCATTTTTTAAATATTTATTTATGGAAGAACCGGGGTATAGGCCAGATGTGCAGGATGGTGTGAGGATTCACCAGAGACAGAGCGGGGAACAGAACAGGCAGACTGACAATATACACTGCTGAGGGGAGCAGCAGTGTATATCCTGTATATCCTCGCCCGCCAGTCGGGATCAAACCAACAATACAGAGGGTGTGGACAGACTCACATTGCGGCACTCAACCGCCTGCACCACCAGGGAGGCCCTTCTTTAAGCATTTTTTTTAACTAAGTTTTGCTGACAAGAATCTTGAGACACTGGCAGATTAGAATGAGTGGCAAAAGACTGAAATGCTCTAAGAATTTCTTGAAGCTTATTAGAGAGTTCAGGTGGAGGGTGCTGTAGCATCCTCTACTTGATTAAAAAATTCCCCACCACTAACCTCTGAAGAGGCCTTGTGATCAGGGTCAGACTCAGAAGAGTCCAGTAAATGTTTTTTAACACCCTCGTGTAAAGGGAGCACCAAGTTGTTCTTTATAATTGTTTTGAGGGGAAGTAGGATTATTACCCACAGGATGAAGAGCTTATTGTTTTAGAAAAGCTTTTTACAGGATTAACAAACTTACTTACTTATACTAACATAACATACTTACTTATTTATACTAACAAAGATTTTTAAGAGTGGGTTCGTCTTTCTGTAAAGGAAATTTAGTTAATTACCGGTGTTTGTTGAACAACACAATTTTTACCTTTTAAGAAAACACATTTAAACATTAAATATTAACACCCAATCTTAAAACCTAAAGACATGTATCTTTTAAATTAAACCATTGAATTTACACTAGTTTACCAAATTTAGATCATGATCAAAATTGGGGAGTTTGTATAGGTGCCATTTATAGTTCATCCTCCGGAGGTAGAAGACAAGGATAAACAGATATCTCTTGATTTTTATTTAAAATTTTGGCCATGTGTTAATTTTAAGAAGTCAAATTATTTACTTTTAAAGGTTTTTTATCTATTTATATACATAAGAACTAGGGTGTAAGGCAGATGTGTGGGGGTGAAAAGACCAACCTGAGAGTGGTGAGAACAGATGATCTACCAAAACATGCTGTTGAGGGGAGAAGCCGGCTGAGGCAGGAGAGGCTGGCTGTGTAATGTGGGCCAACTCCCCAGCCAGGATCTAACCCTTAATGTACTGGTCTGAGATAGCTCAACAGTGTTGAGACTTCAACCCCTGTATTACCAGGGAGGCCCCATATGTCAAGATTTTTTAATGAGATAGAAGTTAAAATCCTTATATAGATAAAGTGTTTAATTTTAACCATCACTTAAGACTGGGGGCCCAAGGTCACCAAAATTTTAAAGACAGGCAGTTGTTACTAAATTTGAGATGTTAAAATATTTTAGAGTTTGTATTTTTAAGAAATAATCCTTTGGATTTATATTGTTTTTGCTTTATTTTATTGAGACCAAACATTTTTAAGATAATGGAACAATTTTTATGGACCATGCATGGGGAAAACAGGAGAAGAGAGGTTAAGATCTTTGATCTGAAGGGGTGTGAGATTACCACTCATGTTTCTAAGAGAGAGAGTAAAGATTTAACTGAAAAACTCACTGAAGAAAGTTAACATCACAGACTCAGTGTCTGTGGGCCTTTCACCAGGCTGATTATCATCACAGAGTCCGGCTCTGTGGGCCTTTTACCTGGCTGATTTGGAAGAAAGTAACATCACAGACTCAGAATCTGTGGGCATTTTACCAGGCTGATTTGGAAGAAAAAGATAGGAAAGACATGACTGAAAACACCTTCTTACCGCTTCGTTGCAGACTCTGGGTCTGTGAAGCCTTTTGGCCAGGCTTGAGAGGATGTCCAATTCCCGTCTCCGGGCTTGAGGAGCAGGGTGTGGGGTCCCTGTTTGGGAGCCATTTGTTGCATCAGGCAACATCACACTGATAGAGAAATGGGAGTCGTGGAGCAGGCTTCATAATGCAGGATATTGCTGAAGAGCAAGATCCTGGCCCTTTTATTGGCCCGCGGTATTGGTTGTGAGGGGGAAGAGCAAAAAGAGATTAAGGGCATGGAGATGATAGAAAGGGGAAGGGTGGGTGTAGAAGATTAGGGATTGTGAGTCTGCCCTCCAGGCACTTTTTATCTACTTCATGACACACCCTAATCCCCAGCCATTGTTCTAATCTTATCGACAAGGCATTCCACTGATCAGCTTCTGGGGTCCCTTGTCAGTACATCGGTCCTCGGCCAGGGCGTTCCCGGCCATATTTCGTGATGTGTAAGTCGGGAGACCTGTTATGCTTCATTTTATTTTATTTTTTTGCAGATTTATTTACTTATGAATACAAGAGCTCGGGTGCAGGGCAGAGATGCGGGGGTGGGGTAAGGGAATTCACCAGAGACAGCGCAGGGAACAGAACAGGTGGACTGACTAAAATCCACTGCTGAAGGGAGCAGCGGGAAGACAGGAGAGGTCGGTGGCTCCCCGTGGGTCACCTTCCTGGCTGGGGATGGAACTGGGGCTCCAGAGGCTGGGGATGGCTTCACAGTGTGGTGCTTAACCCCTTCCCCACCAGGGTGTTCCCTAGTCATGCCTTTATGTCAGCTTCAGGTAAGGGGATTTTTAAGAATGGTTTAAAATAATAATCTTTCCCAGAAATTCAAGCCACTTTGTTTGCCCTTTTAATGACTAGCGGATAATGTAGGGTCACAGTATTTGGAGCGAGGAGAAGGCATTTGTCTGCATCTCAGTGTTTATTTGGGAGCCGCCCCTCCAGGGCCTGCATCCGGGGCCATTGCCTCAGGGAGTTCCTGCGGGCCCAGCCCCGCCCAGCGCACCTGGCTGCACCTGCGCTGCTACCGCACGTGCACGCTCGTTCATGCCCTGCTGGCCCCTGACTCGGGGTGAGGTTCGCCGGGGTAAGCCTGTTCCTTCAGGAACCCCGTAGGGGCGCCGCTGCCCCATTACCTGGGGAGCCGGCGGCGGGGAGCAGACAGGTGAGGCCCAGGGAGGGAAGGCGCTAGAGCTCTGGTTGGCGCATCTGGCCTGCACCCCGGTTCTTGTATAAATAAATAAATCTTTTTTTAAATTAGCCTTTTTCTAATGATTCCCAGGCAGCAGGCTTAATTACTGCACTTACCAGAGAAAATTCCTGCAGATCTAGAACAATTGGTGAGGAGAGGATGCCTCGGCAGTGCCTGCAGCATTTTTCAGGTGAGACCCGCCTTTAGGACCATTTATTTATTTATATTGTCTTAGGGTCTTCCCTTTCCCCAAGCTCATCTTTTTTTTTTTTTCTTTTCTTGCATCGTTGTTCATTTTTTTAGGTATTGGATTCTCCCTTCAGGGGTGGTCCCCATAGTGCTCCCACCAGAATAGCACCCGTGACCCATCACCATAATCCCTTGTGCTCTTCCCTCCCCTCTGTTCACCCCCTCCCCCCTCTGCGCTGGGGGCCTCAGCTCTTAGTCATCCTGCTGGGGTTGTCTTTTTCTCTACCTTTTGTTCAGTTTCTCTATATTTCCCACGTAAGAAACCACCTGATATTTCTCTTTCTCCTGCCTTACTGTGGCTAGCATCATCCCTTCCAGCTCCATCCGTATCACCACAAACAGCATGAATTTGTCTTTTTTGATTATGAGCAATACCCCGCGGTGTAACTGTACCACAACTCCTTGATCCATTTGAGACAGGGCAAGCTAGGGTTATTAGGCAGTTTTTAGGGACAGTGCAGGAGGGGACCTCTGAAGAATTTAGGGAGGCTTCAGAGATAAGGACAACCAAAGAAATATAACCAATTCCATTAGGAAAACAAATACCCCAGGACCACGAATAATATTGATACTGTTAATGATGGTCCTGGTTTTCTTCAGGTGATAAAGGGAGGTGGAGACTGGAGAAATGGAGAGTGGTTTAATTTATGGACACATTAGAAGGGCAGCTGTTTAACTTCAATGCAGGGATGCCCATCCAGAGGACTGGGCCATAAATTTAAAGATGCAACTAATGGGGAAAGAGAAAGCTGTTAGATAAGGAATGTGAAGATCCCGCACTCAGTAGCAAATTAAGTAAGACAGCCGAGAACTAACCAATCACAAAGAGACTGGTGAAGTTTTAGAATAACGAGGGAAAAAAAGGTATATATTCCCTAAGACACGACTCTACTTTGGCTTCCTTGCCCCTCCCAGGCCTGGTTCCCTGGCCTGGGAGTCCCACTTTATTTCTGCTCTTTTCCTCCTCAATAAACTTTTTCTTTCTATAAACGAACCTGCCTCTTCTCGCTTGCTTGCCTGAGCGTCTGCGAAGTTCCTGCTGCGGCTTCGTGAGACACCAACCCTGGGGGTCTAGTGGCTGGGACTCAGCGCTGCCCTGCAGCCTGAGATCCATTCCTGGCTGGGAGACTAGACCTGACAATTCCGGTATCATTTTGGGGGCTCGTCCGGGATCTCACAAGATTTTGGGTAAGTCAGCCGAGAGGCACAAATTGTTTCTATCTTCAGCTTGTCCTAAACTTCTCTTGCTAAACATTTTCATTCTCTTGGAGCCATCAAAGAGGCCATAAAAAGGACACAGGACAGTCAGTAAATGCCAAAGGGTGACTGCCTTAAAGATTCCTGTGAAAGGATAAACTGGTGACCAGACCAGGTAAGGGGACTAGCCCATCTGCCAGTAAAGAATAAAAGTCTGGTGTCGTCGTCGTCGTATGAGGGACTCCGGTCTCCGAAGAGCTAGGCACATACGTCATGTAGAGGCTGTCCGGGAGCTGCACATAAGGGGCTGATCTCCCAGCAGCTCGGGCCATCCTCCCTTGCCTTCAGCAGAGGGGGAGCTGCCGAGACACAGTGGAGGATGAATGGTCCCAATGTGACAGTTGGGAAAGTCATTCCTCACTAAGCACCACACAGGATCTGACACAGAACCCTTCCCTGGCCTCAGATCCCTCTTAGGATTGTTAGAATGGCTCCTCTTATCTTTCTCTGCTCTCTCTCTCTCCCTTTCCAGTCTTCCTTCTCTTGCAATGCAACTGATTTGCTTCTCTGTTACCTGTGGGCTTCAGACAGGCAGTAGATATTTCAAAACCTTTTTCTCTGTCCTATATTTGATTGCAAAAAATTAACGGGCACCCGTCGGCCCGGTAAAAATGACTAGCGTGAGGCCGCCATTCTTAAAGTCTCTGGTGACAGGTTTCTCAGCTGGCAAGGCTTCCTGATCCCCCACTTGCTGAGTGGGAATATCGGGACTCTCTTGTCACTGATTCCTACTTTCCTCTATCATCCGTGGACTCCAAGGGTGCTCAGAACGACCAAGCTGTGACCCTTGGAACCCTGGACACCCAGGAGATCCGATGGCTCAGACAAGGCGTTCTGCTAGGATGGCACCTAGGCGAGAGTCACGGAGGCCAAACAAAAAAAAAAAAAAAAAAAGAGGACTTTCACCTTCTTGATCCCTCCCCTATAGGATGGACTTCTTTCAGCTTCTATCAAGGCAACTTATAAACATAAGTTACAAAATGGTCTTATAAGAATCTTGGGGCACCTCTGGGAGCCTTTTCCCTGGTGTTGGTTTTAATCCTGCTGGTTGGCACAGGCAGGAGAGGCTGAATTTCATATTATGACAGGAATGTATGTACAGTTTTGCCTCAAATCCTAGGTCCAGCTAATTAATTATACTTTTGGTATTATAAATTTGTTTCATGGCAGTTTTTCAAAAGGGAGTTTAAGACAAGTAAATATCAGGTTCTGGGCTACTGCCACTTTAAGGGCTATGGCTTAAGAAAAAAGGAATCAGTTTTGTTGTCTGACAAATGAACATCATTAAAAGTTAAGTCGTAGGACTTGGTCTGTGGCTTGTGTTAAGTCTCTACTGTTCAGGTGTTTTCAGGGTCTCTTTCATCAGATGAGGAGAATGGCTTAAGCTCGCTAGAAGCTTGAAATAGGTGCCCTTTGTACAAGGACTGGATAGGGGACGCCGGTAGGATCCCACAAAGTCCAGCACCCCACGCCTGTCTGTTCGGTGGGAGACAGACAGTGCCAAGATCAAATCGGTCACGCTGGTAAGGGAGTGATTAAGTCCAGTAGACCCTATGCGAGGAAACTGTTAATCACTCACAGTTAGAGCTCCGGGTTTAAATGGAGGGACGCCTCCGGTAAAAAGGCAAGGGAGAAGTAGATTGAGAATTCGGTTCAATTTGACCCTAAATCCATAATTTGACCTGTCTATAGGTTTTCTCCGCTTTTGGGGAAAGAAGCAGATGTTGGATACCTGCTTTCATTCCTTTTTTGCAGATGGGAGCCTCCTCGTCAGCCTTGCAAAGGAGGCACGCATCTCTCCTGCATCTTAGAATTGAGACCAATTTTCAGGAGTAATTGTCTCCTATCTCACCTGTTGCTTCTCTTAGTCAGTCGCTTAGACCCAAGTCTCGACAACTCTCCTGGCCTCCTAGAGTTGAGAGCCAGTCGAGAGACCATGACATATGGTCCTGGTCGGATGGGACGACCTCTGACTTAACTGTAGAAATGTCCCTGCTTTGTCTCTGTGCTGCCATTGCGGGTACCTTTCTTTTATTGCTACAGAGACCATAAAATACTCTATCTCAATTCCATGGGACATGCCCTTAAGCCACATTCTTAAAAAAAACTAGCCCAATTTGGCCCTAAATGACATCTCCAGCTAACCCTCCTTGGTCATGGTCAAGACAAAAAGGCAAAATGCTGGGGACTAATAATTAAAGGGGTCCACTACAGCTGGCTGGTAAAAAAAACTACCTTTGCTCTCAATAAGCAGCTGCCTGGATTATTTTTCCAGTGTTGAGATTATTGGTATGTCTCTGCTGCCTTCCAGTTGTGGGGGAACTAGACTCTCCCTTTGTCCACCTTAAAAAAAAAAAAACTGTTTTGGTTCATGCTAGGGAAAAAGTTTTATGTCCCTGTGTTTTTCTGATTTTAAAGTCTAAAATGTTAAAGGTAAAAACTGCTGAGTTACTTTGGACTTGCTAACGAGCTATAAAAGGTGATTTTTGGTTAAGTGACAACTTCTAAACTGCTTATTGAACCTGTAAAAGTTTAGTTTCTTATTAAGACTAATTAATTTCTGATAAGAGTTTAAAAACAGGCAAACTGTAAAAAGATCTTATTCTTCCTCTTCTCCTGTCCTCTCCATACATGGTTCTAAAAAAAAATGTCTTTTGTCTTAAAAATGTGCTTGGTCTCAGTGTAACAAAACTAAAACAATGTAAAGCCAATTGATAATACTTAAAAATACAAACTTAAAAATGTTTTTCTTGTCTAAGAAAGTTAGTACAAACTGCTTAACTTTAAAATTGTTGTGGTTTTGGTTGGACCCTAGGTTTTAAGTAAGGGTTAAAATTGGGTACTTGTTCTATGTAAGAATTCTAACTTCTATGTCATTAAAAACCTGCTTGATATAAAAAGAATATTAAAACGTGGTTAAATAAATATGTCAAAACAAATTGTTACTAAAGAAGGAAAATTTACTAAATCATAGTTTCTCAGTGTCTTTGCAAATATTGGTAAAAATAACTGTTTCTTAAAAATTAATACACATGGCCAAAAGTTTTAAATGAAAATCAAGAGATCTCTTTGTTCTTGCTTTTTGCCTCCGGAGGATTAATTTTAAATGGCGCCTATTAAAAAAAAAAAATCCTAAATTTTGAGATCGCGATCTAAAATTGTGGTAAAGAAAAAAACTAATTCAAAATGTAATGGTTTAAAAAGCATACATGCCTTAAGGTTTTAATGTTGGGTATTAATACTTTATGTTGTTTAAATGTGTTTACTCATGCTCTATAAAGGGAATAATAATTAACCTGGCCTATGCAAACAAACAAACTTACTTGTAGGCTTCTATCTCTTGATAAGATCTTGTTCCAGGAAGACTAATCTACTTGTCTTTTCCCCTTGGAATAAACAATATATT